>NC_062232.1:45206240-45409555 GCF_902686445.1 Sciurus carolinensis
ATTTCCCTCACACTTTGCAATCTCCTTGCAGGAAAAGGAAAAGAGATGGCAACCAAGAAGACAACCACCACTGCTCCCATTCCAAAAGGACTAAGAGAAACCTCTTTCAGGATTCTTGGGACAAAGAGGTAGGAATTACGGTCAGATAGCCTCTATTTAATTCAGTGCCTACACTAGATGATTCAGTTTGAAATCTGCAATGAGAAGAATATTATTCCAAGAGGGCATTTACAAATATTATTCCTTAATTGCAGAGGCTTCAGAGCCCCAGATCTTCAGCATGATTATCAGTATCCTACAGAAGGATGCACAGGAAAACCAGATTTTGTCAAACACAATCAGTAGGAATTAAGCCCTAGACATTTTTTCCACTCATACAAGCGAGAAATAATAATTTTACAGTCCTTAATTTTAGATGGAAAAAGTATTTCCAAGCACATAATCATATCTTATGAAGTAGAAGGCAATTCTTGATTTCTCCGTGGAAACATGGAAAATGAAGTTGAGGGGTGGTTTTTAGTGATTTTGCAAAACTTGAATGGTGCTGGAATTGAAGAGTTTGAATTTTAATTTCGAGACTTAATATTAATGACTTGTGTTCATTAGCAAGGTTTTCTTTCAGTTGACGTGTAGCTTACCAGTACAGTATGAAAAGAGAATTTTAAAGGTTTTCTGAATGAATCCTGTTAGTTTATGACCAAGTATTGCTTGCTTTTAGCCTTCATGAGCAAGAGATGAAAGGATTATAAATCCATGTCCTCCTGGGCCTTGGACACAGATAGGGATATTTGCAGATCCTGGGCAGACACTTGGATGGGTAAAATGATATGTCATGTGATTTGTTCTCTTGGCTGATGTACTTATTACATATAGTTGCATGTGTATGAACATTCCACTTTATTTTTAATGTTCACACCTTCAAATTTACAGCACCATTTTTCCTAGAAATATGTCCCTAGGGAGATCAGTATTTCAAGTAGTGCAAGAAGATTTCAAGTAGTGCAAACCAGTATAAGATTTCAAGTAGTACAAACATGAAGACCCAAATGTTTCTGTATATTTGTATCATACTTTCCAGGAACATTGACTTCATATTGTTTTTTTGACTAGTGAGTGGTAGAAAACATTGAGGTGAAAAAGTATGTAAACATGAAAACCAGTGACATGCTGAAAACAGCTCCACCAAAAATGGTTTTCTCCTGCTGAAACAGAAAAGGATTTGGAGCCCTGATGCGGGAATTCCAAAGAAGCAGCACAAATGAGAGAAAAATGAAAACAGGACCCTACACACATATAAAATGAGAGATCTAGGAATCCTTGGTTTTTCACAACTGGGAGGATCTCTCTCCTTGTCAGATCATTATTTGAGGTAGTATAAATACAGATGACAATGGGAATATTTGGAGATTCCTTAGAAAACTTGGAATGGAACCACCATTCGACCCGGCTATCCCACTCCTTGGCCTATACACAAAGGACTTCAAATCAGCATACTACAGTGATGCAGCCACATCAATATTTGATGGATTTTTGAAAATCCTTTTCTTCTTGAATTAGTTTGGGTTCATTCTCATCACATTTGGCTGCTTGCATTCCAAGAGAAAGAAGTGCTCTTGGAGCCTTTTGGTGGATGGAACTTTAGTTCAGTCGAAAAATGGACGTTAGTGGTCTGGAAAGCTACTTGGAATTCAATGTCTGGTCCAACTTTGTATGAGAGAAAGTACACCACTTAAAGCATAGATAATTTAGCCCATCAGTGCAGAGAGGTTAAGGCATGGATATCATTGCCTTCCTGATTTGGAGAGTGATGTAATTCAACAGCCTAACTAATTTGGAACCTCAGGCTTCCTAGGATTCCACAGTTTCAGCGGTATTAGGGAGCAGGGGCCTGTCAGTTTAACTGTGTTGGAACGTTGGTAGCACATACTTCGAGTGTTCTAATGGATTTGGTTGGGATTATTGGTGTCAGCTAATCTACTTTCTGCACATGCCTTGGAATTAAACTCATATTACACTTTCAGGGATGCAGTATGTACTGGGTGGATTTTGTGTTTCTGTTGGGGTTCACACAAATGAATAGCTCTGAGGTATGGGGAAATGGAGTTGAGAGGAGAGCCAGGGACTGCAAGAAAGTAAAATCCTGGATTCACCTGCTTTTACAATTAGGAGGCATTATGTATCATGATGTATCATAAATGTGCACATGAACACCTGTTCTGTTTTATGAAGATATTCTGTAATCAGTATTCTTGCTTATTGCTTCAGTTGATCACACCGTTTGTCCCACTAGCCTGCGAAGGTGCTCACTCCACTTTCAAGCTAACCTTGTGTCTTTCTTAATTTTCTGTTGATTGCTGTGTCTTTCCTCGCACCTTTGTTCCGAGCTGCAATCTGCATTCACTTCCTCTTACTTCACTCTCTTTTCAATGTAGACCTGAGCTTGTCGCTGAGCCTCAAGTAGCTGTCCCAGCAGACTTCTTAGCATGGCATCCGAGGACCCTGATGAACTAGCCCTATCTTCTCTTGCATATGTTTTCTCACAGTCTGTCTTTTCTGGGAGGCACCGGCCACGCCACATTACCAACGCTGTCTCCTCAAAGAATCTTCACTCTGCTTGTGGTCTTCTTGTTCTCCCCATTTGTCACACTCTGCCTATTAATAGCCTCTCCACCCTGCAAGGCCTAGTTCAGGTGCCTTTCATATTAAGATACCTACCCTTTCCCCAGTCAGCATTCTTTGCTGCATTCCGCTCATTGGAAATAGACACAGTGCCGTCATTTTTTAAGCATTCTCTTTTATTGACTCAGGAGCTATCTGTCGAATCCCTATGCAGCCATAGCAGAGTGTGTCCTTGCACACAGTTAGACATGCAAGTGCCTGTTCAGACACTGGCTAGGAATCAGAACACATTGTACCTACTCAAGAGCCTCTCAGAAGAGGCTCTCACAAGTGGGGCCCTGGCATGTAACTGTGAGTCAAACTGACAAAAAGTTCCACAGGTGATTCTGTTGCCCATCCTCAAATAGAGTATGGCAAATCTCTGCTGACCTCAAAGCATCTTTGCTTATGGGGTAAACATGGAGATTTCATTATGGATCCAAACCACCTTAAGTCCTGACTTTGCACACACAACTTGGCCCCAGGATTTCTGTCATGTGCCTTTGTGAATTTTGCTTGGTGAGCTGACCCTGTTGAGTACCTTCACGGATGTGATAGTATTTTGCTGCATACATGAATTTGTGAGAACTTCTGTACTGTATTTGCCTTGCACAGAGATTAGCACTACCTGTGTATTTAAAAATAAGAAAGAAAAGCAGTGAGCTTTGTAGCTGTCCCGTAGGGTAGGCATTCTGATGAGAAGTTTCTGTGAGCATTCAGAAGGACGAAAAGGATTCCTATTTTATGAGTCTTTCTCCATCATGAAGCCTTTAACATCTCATTCATCCCCTGGTTAAAAAATGCTTTCTTTTATAAATCAAGCTTAGTAAGGTTGATTTAAAGCTTCTATACAAGAGCAGATGTTGAGACAGTTAAAACCATATACCATTAATGTGCAAACATTTCCTCCCAATGGATTTGAGAGTGAAAGAATTCATACAACTGGTTATCTCTCAGGACGGACATTCGCAAAGGTAAAGTGCAACAAAGCCCAGATTATATAATATGGGCTACATGTATTACATAAACTGCACTGTTGGACTAGACAATCTTATTATATATGAACGTTTAGATGTTCCTTTGTAGGTTAAAGAATAAACCTTCTACCCCAAAATCTCACTTATAGCATCATGGTCCATTTTAACTCTTGGCATGGACATCAGAAGTGACTGAATTCTAAAACACGTTTTCCTTGGTGTTATAGTAGCATACTTACAAATAAAATCTTATTCTTTACAAAAGTAATAGATTTGTTGCACATGCATTGGAATGTGAAGAGACCCAAAAATAAAACTAAAAACTATTTGAATTCTTTGCCTGCGTTGCCGTTTTTGATATTCATACATTCAGCAGATTTTTGTTGTTGTTCTGTGGCATGAACTCGGGTCACTGAGCCACATCCCCAGTACTTTTTTATTTTCATTTTTTTAAAATTTGAGACAGCATCTCACTAAGTTGCTAAGACTGGCTTTGAACTTGTGATCCTTCTGCCTCAGCTTCCTGAGCTTTTGGAATTACAGGTGTGAGTCACCATGACCAACCAGCACACAGGTTGTACAAGCACAAGAAAAAGTACATGCACTGATTTCCATCTTCCCAAATGATGTTAGAGACATCTTTTTATATCAGGAAAATGCAACTGTATCATCATTTTGAAAGGCTCTGACGATTTTATTGTATGATACTTGCAGTACAGTTTAACTACTGTGCTTTTTATAAACCTTGAGTTGATTCTGATTTTCAGTTATTAAAAATGCTGATGTGGGCTGGGAATGTAGCTCAGTGGTGGAACATTTGCCTAGCATGTGCAAAGCCCTGGGTTCCATCCCCAGAAGCAATAAACTGCTGCTGTTACAATATGTGTCAATGAACAGTTGTAGTTATGTCTCTACACAAATAAGGTAAAAGAAAAACTGTTTAACTCACACAGATATTGGATAACTCCAGTTTTTCTTCCCAATCATTTTAAAGAATTCCATTCTCCCTACGAATTTTTGTGTATTATTCTCCTTTCTCATCATAGTGTAACCCTCATGACATAATGACACTGTGCAGTGGATGTGTTTGTAATGTGAGATAAAAACTGAAGCCAGGCACAGTAGCACACGCCTGTAATTCCAGTGGCTCAGGAGGCTGAGGAAAGAGGATCGCGAGTTCAGAGTCAGCCTCAGCAACTTAGCGAGGCTCTTAGCAACTCTGCGAGACCCTATCTTTAAACTAAATGTAAAAATGGGTTAGGGATGTGGCTCAGTGGTTAAGCACCACTGGGTTCAATCCTCAGTAACAAAAAAAACCTGAATTCATTGGAAATGATTTCTAGTTCTTATTTTTCAGACAGTACTTGAAAGGAAAAGCAAGGCCAAAATCCAACTGAGTGGAACCCAAATGTATGCAGTGGGTTGTCTATCTAATACATTAGCTTACTTAATTTTTGAAAATTTATAATTAAACCACGTTGTGCCAATGGGGTTCCAGATTTTTACTTTCAGGACTACGAAAATAATCGGTTAATGTGCTTTTGGAATTGTTTTGACATCTAGTCCTTATGTCTATTTGATAGCTCTCGCTGACAGCTTTCATCTGTGGCCTCATTTATGCCTCTTATCCCTTTCATGGGAAGGGATAGCATAGGAATCTAATTGCATAAAGAGCAACATAGGTTGCCCATCAAATCTTCTGAGTTATTTAGTGTATAACTTGAGTAGCTCTAAATGACCTATGGCTCATGGAGATTCTTGGTATAAAACTTATTACTGTTAAGATGACCTTGTGAGAAATACACTAACATTGTTGAATATCATAATGCAGATGGGCCTTACCATGAACTCCTCCTTTGGGAATCCTAACGTTGGCTTGGCAAGAAATTATTGAATATGATTGTGTTCAGGGATCCCCGAGTAGCTTCTGTGAGGTGACAAAAGACTCTGAGTAATATTATTTCAATGTACAACAATATTTCTTTCTTTTTCTTTTTGTAGTTGAACCCAGGACACTTAACCAGTGAGCCATATCCACAGTTCTTTTTATTTTTAAATTTTGATACAGTGTCTCTTTCAGTTGCTAGGAGCCTCACTCGCTTAGTTGCTGAGGCTAGCTCTAAATGTCTGAGCCCCCTGCATCAGACTCCCATGGAGCTGGTATTACAGGCATGTGCAACGACACTCAGCTATGAAAGACAATCTTAAGAGCAAAGAGACAGATAAACAGGACCAAGTTCACAGTTAGAAGATCGATGAATGCTGAGCATCACAAAGGCCAACTGTAAACCTCAATTTCATTTAAAAAACTATGTCCACTGCCTGTCAGCACACATGTGGAATCTTTTCTTGAAAAAGGAGAAGCTCATATATTCACCAGCAGGAGATATGTACAGAATCATTACATATTTGCATACATAAGGGGAGGCATGAATGTGAATGAATATATGTATCCAACAATTTATGTCCTGAATCTTAACATATACCCACATTCTGCCTTACTTTTTATGGTCATGATTTTGCTTTTCTTGGGGGGAGTGTACCAGGGATTGAACTGAGGGGCACTCAGCCACTGAGTCACGTCCCCAGCCCTATTTTGCATTTTATTTAGAGACAGGGTCTCACTGAGTTGCTTAGTGCCTCACTTTCGCTGAGGCTGGCTTTGAACTCGCCGTGCTCCTGCCTCAACCTCTACAGCTGCTGGGATTACAAGTGTAACTCCAGTCAGTTGGTGCTTGTCCTAGGAGGAGGAGAATGTACTTCTTTGATGTTTGGAATGAATGGTACAAGCAGGAACTGAGGATATACAGAAGGATTTGGAATGAGAAGGCCTGTGTGTGAATCCTCACCCTGACGCTCGCTAGCTATGGGACTTTGGGCAAATCAGGGATCTATTTCCTCATCTGTAAAATGGGGGTTGTTAATCCCAGCTTCATGTCTAGGGTTGATGTGAGGGTGAAAACTACTACCTTAAGGGACTGTACTTTCTAATCCATTAAGCTTTGTATAGACATTGATGCTGCAACTTTCCAAGCTGAATATGAAAAATGTGATTGTGCTATAATATTGAACCTATTTCTGCCTTTCTCCTTGCAGTCTTCAAGCAGTGTTACGGAAAGGTATATCAGCAGCATTCATAGCCCAGGTAGAGCAGGTGGACCAGAAAGCAGCTTAAACGACATCACTGCTGAACACAACTTGAACACACCTCAGCTCTTTCATGAGGAAAATGTGCTGTCCCAGGGTCCTTACTGCCACATCAATCAGATCTTGAAGGAGGCTCACTTCTACAGCCTACAACAGCGAGGACAGCCTCCAACCTAATGAACTCGGAGCCCCTTATTCCAACTAAAAATGTGTTTATAAAAGCAATCGCATACACATGAAAAAGGTCTTTTGACGTTTCTGTCTACATTTTAAATAACAGACTTATGGGCCAATGTTTGTTTGGAATTTCGCTGCATTAGTGCAATTTCAAAAGAGCTTTAACAAAAGGTTCGTGGTATTCTTTTCAAGTTGGGTGTCAAATTCACATAAAGGTAACAATATGAGGAACCCTCACCTGTGCATTAAATCCATCTTATGTCCAAGTGAGACTGGTGTGCAAATCTGCTAGTGAGACTCTCCATGGCAAATGTCTTTTGAAAGTATGGTCTTTTATTTATACAAAATGCAGTAGTCCAGTAAAGCATATGTAGTTTTCATTTAAAAACCAATGAAAAAAGACCCCCCAAAGTAATTAGGTTTTGCAAAATTAAGAAAACTTGATCCATGCTTGGACTGCAATGAAAGGCCATGCTGTCCTTTGGAAGTTAGATGTTGCACTGAAATTTCTCTTTTTTGGTATTGGCAAGAAATAGAGGGAGTAGAGACCATGAAAGTGAAAATTCTCTCTCCACTCTTCCTGATTCCAGGAGAGTGTTGCTAAGGCTCTCCTATACTCAGATACTCCCTGTATCCTTAATCCTGCTGAGTGTTCACATCAGGATTGCTAGAAAATGCTGCTCAAGGCTGCCACAGAAGAACCACTTAACAACGTTTGGCTTAAACAAATGAGATTGACAGGTCATGTGATCTCTTTTCAATTCCCCAGATTATGGCTACAGTTCATATTGATAAATTGTAAACTATGTGAACTGATATCTAATGGAACAAGCGTTATGAAACTGGGTAGGACAGCTGTTTATTTTATGCTACAAGAGCCCTTTCACAGTGATTAAGGGTCAGTTGACATCACTAAAATAAAGACAAATAATGTGGCTTAACCACAGGGCCCCAGGAAGTTGAAGGTCCATTAGAAATAATAGGTGGTATTCTTTATTTAGAGATGGATATGTCCCCATGTTTTGGTCATTTTAAAGAAGAAACAAAATTTGAGCAGCGACCTCACAGCAGTGTCTGCTTCAGTGGTGAGGTGCAGGAATAAGGATGTGACAGGTTATCTGGCTGAGATGCCAGGGTAAAACCTGCCACCAGATTGAAAGGTCAGTGATTGAGGGTCTAACATCTCTCCTCTATCTGGAGGCCAATAAACAGAAACCAGCAGATACAAGAGAGCTGGAGAGAGCCCTAGAGAGGAATCTTTGTCATCTGACCAGATTTGGAGAAGACAAAAGAAGAGAAGAATGAGATGTTTTAAATGACAGACCAAAGGTTTGAAAATGAAAACTAAACTAGGGAAAGAATGTACAATGTGGCATGTGCACACCCACTCACACATTTTCCCAATGCCCAGGGTTGTGTCATTTAGTGTGGAGAAGACTTTAAGGTCAAATACTTGCAGTGGAATTTTACTGTTACAGGGAATCATTGGCAGCACTCCTGGCCTCAAATGCAGGAGAAGGCATTGCTCCAACCCTTCTTTCTCAATGGGATGTTTTGTGTAAGAACATTGTTTTCTATTGCTCACGCTTCCATAGATGGAAAACCAGAAGATTGACAGGAAGAAATTTGAATCCTAACAGGCTTCGTGGCAGAAAACAGAGAAATGATAGGTGGCTACTTTTTCCTTTGTAACACTAATGTGAGCCACCTTATATGAAAGGAGACGGGGCATTTGGACACTGAAATCAAACACACACAACAGGTTCAGGAAGTGTTGCAGGCTTTAAAAATGGTATCCTACTTAGAATGAATAGGAAAAACAGATTGCCATTGAAATCCTGATGGTGCAAATTTTGTTTCATTTCCCACCAATTCTAGCACTTGAAACATGAAACTAGGAACAATGAGGAAGCATATTTTTTTCCAGTGTCAGTTCAATCTTGGTCCAGGGAGGTCAGTGGTCACCTCATATACTACAAATACAATATGTCATCTCTACCTTGTCTTTTCAAAATGTTTATGCCTGTTTTTGTATGAACCAGATTAGATCCTCTGGCCTTAGAATTCTGTACTTAGCAGTAGAGAAGGAACCCAGCCCTTCACAGATATCTATCTGTGTTTCGGAGTACAAGTGTTTTCTGAGTCTAACACAAGAAAAAAATGGGTATTGCTAGATAGTTCCAAGATTAGGAATTTGAAGAAGGGGAGGCACCATTCTGCACCTTGTCTAAAACTGAAATGTGGGTATATAGCAGTGGCAGAATGCTTCTGGCTGCCCTCTTTACCACCTGCCTCCTAGCTATTAGAAAGCCTCCAGCTTCACCTTCAGGGCCAGACACCAGAGTGGGGTGCAGCTTCTAGCTCTGACTCGACCCCCATGGACCCACTTCAGCAATGGAATCCACCCTTGGTTTCAAGATCTTCCCACGTGACCCCTGCAGAGTCCTCCAAGGAAGGTGTGGCAGCTCCTCAGCCTTCTTCCTCAGAACAGGTAATGAAGGGCCTCGGTGGCCCGAATCCCAGTTTGACTCCAGCCTCCCTGCCCTCTGCCGGATGGAAGGTTCCAGCAGCAGTACAGGGAGGAGAAGACCCTATGGGAGTGGGGCTGGCAGCTGCTGGGTCTCCCTGAGAGGAAGAAAGTGTTCCTGGGGCATCGGAGATGCAGGTAGTGCCATCACATGGCACCTTACCCAGTGGAAAGAGAGACTGAGTCTGCTCCACCAGCAACAGAGTTCAGACTTGGTTCCCATGTGAATGCTGCTAGTGCCAGGGCCACGGGCCAAGTATTTCTGGGATCCCTGGTGAGGGGAATGGGGGCCTTCAACTCCTTGTCCTGGGAAATGCTAGTGCAGGGCCTCAGCAGCTTGGTCTTCAATCCAGGCAGCACCCACTCCAGCCTCCGGCCTGAAAGGGTGCACCAGCAGCAGCAGGAGCAAGAGGAGAAGTGTCACATGGAGAAGCAGCAGGAAAGCAAGAGAATGATGCAGAGGCTGCTCAAGCAGTGGTGGAAAGAAAACTGAGAGCCCTACCCTCATGGGGGGGAGGCATGGAGGAATTCAGACAGTGCAGTGCTGCCAGGTCTAGGAGGTGGGCTCCTTTTGGGCAAAAAATGTGAGCTGTCCTTGAGAAGCCCCAAGACCTGTGCTATGATTGGAATCCCACTAGAATGAGATTTGTCCCACTCCCTGGGCGGTCCTCATCTTCCTGCCTGGGCTTTTAGCATGCCTGTGGAGTGCGGTGAGGCTGCTAGTCTACACAAAGATGACTCGCTAAGAAGGATTCTTGGTCCACTCAATGTGAGTGGTCACTGTCCTTCCGGAAATTCATTTTCCCCATCCTGTTGTCAAAAATGTGCAAAGAATGCAGAGTGCAAGTGCCTTCCTGATGTCCATGTGCTTTTTTTTTTTTTTCCGTCCATGTGCTTTTGATCGTTGTATTGACTGTCAGCCAGGAGAAGCACCAGGTGTGATGGGACGTGTGTCATAGAGCTGGATTATCGAGAGGGAGGCAGTGAGAAGAGGAGCTGCAATTGGCGGCCCTTGAAACAAGGGGATGCCTGGGAAAGGCACCAAAATGTTGTACCTTTGGAGTTGAGCATCCAATGATGGTGACCCACATACATGTAAGTAAAGGAGGTTTTCCCCTTAACGAAGGAGGTTATCCTATGGTCCCTTGAAGAAATTGATGATGTGCTGACTCCATGGTGAATTCTGAGTGGATATTTGCCTCAAAGGAACCTGATATTTACCTATTTGGTTTAGTTTGGTCCTGCCACTGGTGGCCGAGTGGTGTGAATGTCAGTGCTGGGCCGACTGATCCCAATATCTCAGCGGAACTTCCAAAGGTGAAGATGCTGAGTGATAAAGGAAGGAGGAGGCTGGGAAGGTTGGGTTGCCCTGGTGGTGCCTTAGTTGCAATGACATTAGAAGCAGCCTGGCAGGACAAGCGTCCTTCTTGCTGGTGGGCAATGGGAGGCAGAATCTCCTGCCCAGGAGAGCCCTGTACAGGCACCCGAGAGTTGCCGTTCCTCTCACTGAGTGTAGGGTTTCGTCCTCACTCCTCATTCCCCTGTACCCCACATGAGGTCACTGTGCTGGGGACACACATCCCTGTGTGACTGGAGAAACGTGTCAGGGATCATGTGCATATGCTGATGTTTTGCAGCATTTCATTGATTACTTTTCCCCAATTTTCCCTCTGGAGTTCTGTGATGTTACCAGAGAGGGGTGTGAAACAGCCCCTTCCAAAAGCAAAAATGGTTTCTCTTCCGGGAGCACCCGATTTCTGATCTAGTCACTATGAACTGCAATCTTATCCCATGATCTCTTCAGAGAGTTGGAGAGACAGAGGCAAAGAAATCCCGCAACAACCTCCCCACAAAGCCAAGGACAAACTGTTTGACATTTGAGGTTGCTACACTTTTACGGAAGCTATGATAGCAGCCGTGGAGAGAATTATCCGTGCTTTTAGAGTTACGCGTAACCACGTTCTCTTACAGTAATTCTACCTGTGCGCAGACTGCAGTGCTTCTTCTTTTCCTCCTTCCCTGTCTTTTCACATCATCCTCAACTTCTGTGAGAACTGTTTCCCTTCTATACTTACTTCCTCATTCTCCCTGATGTCCCTCCTCATTTCTTTGCCTGGTTGGCAGTCTTCCTGCTTTTCTCTTGGTATACATCATTGCTGGGTGTCACTCTTCTGTGGGCACAACGGGAAAGTTTCGACGGTGGACAACAGACTGACTCGGAGGAGGTGCTTGGAGCCATCAGCCCGGGGCTCCGTTTCCCTGGATAATCAGATAAGCCACATCAATCAACAACATGAACCCCTTCTGTGCCTGCTTTCCTGATGGCTGGATGGCAGGGATTCAGCTCCCAGCTCTGTCCACCCATCACCAATTCATCTGGTGGAAAGTTTCATCCTTTAGGTAACCAGACCAACTCTTCAGCCAAGTCCACTGTGATGGGGTGTGGAACATGAAATGTCCTGAGTGTTTGCCTTCAACTCTCGCTTCCTTAGTATGCAGTAGATATGGAATGTCCCCCCATAAGCTCATGAGGCAATGCACGAATGTACAGATGTTAAGTGATTAACATGAGACCTAAACCTCAGGAGAGGATTAATCCACTGGATGGATTACTAATTTGACTGAATTACTGGATGGTAACTTTAGGCAGGCAGAGCATGGATTCAGGAAGTAGGTCACTGAGAAAACGATCTTGGGAATTAGAGTGTTGTAGGCACAGGATGATGGTTGATTCAGGTGGGAGTTCGGAAGCCCAGAATGCAGATAGGACTGCATAAAGGCATGGCTGTGCTCCTGAGGTTTCAGCAGGGCATGCGGATTGTACTGGAGCTGGAGGATAGGCCATTCGAGTTACATGCTGGCAAAGAACGTGTGTACATTTTGTCCTGTCCTGAGGTTTTTTATGAGGCTCAATGAGAACTTGATAGACTAATTAATTTATCAGAGGGAATTTCAAGGAAGCATAGCATTCTGGTGGTGTCCAGAGTAATTTGGGAACTTTAAGCCCTGTCCAGTCTGATGAGGAGCTGAGAACCATGTGGAAGTATGTTAAAATCTTGCATGATGGCCAGGGAAGTGCGTGTAGAATTGGGCCCAAGGATCATGAGTTTGCTGAAGCATTTGCTGCCACTACAGAGAAGCTCAGTACTTTGCAGACAGAAAATTGGAAAGATGTCTTGAAGGCATGTCAGGAATCAGCAAGACCACACCCATGGCAGGCTCAAGTGTCTAAAAGCAAAAACTCACTTAAGAGAAACTTGAGTACCTGCCTGCAAAGAGGGACCTAGGAATTCTAGCGTGGGGTCAATTTCTCCATGCTCAGCTGCCTAGGCACTCAGAGGGTCCCAGGGTGCCTGGCTATTGCTTGGGCTGGTGACAGACACTGGGTATTGTCCATGTGGCACTGATTCTGCAGGAAGGCAGTATGCTGGTGTTCAGGGGTCCCAGAGGCTTCCATCAAGATTTCAGAGGAAGGCTGTAGAGGCCAGGCAAAGTGTACAGGGTCGGTTTCTCTCAGGCTGCCACCCAGAGGGCGTTGCGCAAAGCTGTGAGAATAAAGCCAAAGCAGGAATGGTGACCTCAGGGTGAAGAGATGTCAGTAACTTGGGGCATCTACCAAAGCCAGCTGCTGGCTGTGGACAAAGTCAGTCTACGGAAGAGGCCATGTGGGCAGCAACCAGCAAGGCTGTAGGGGTAGGGCGGCCCAAGCCCTTTGGAGATCACATCTTGTCACCATGGGCTCCAAATGCTATGCAGAGAGCTACACAATTTGTTTGCCCAGCAGGATTTTGGTCTTGTTGTGGTCCCATCCCTTCTATCTGTGCTCCAATCTCTCCCCTTTGCAATTGAAGTATTTGCTCTTGCTAGATAATATTGGATGTATGCAACTTGATTTGATTTTCACAGGTTCACAAACAAGAGTTTGCCTTGATTCTCAGAGGAGACTTTGGGCTTAGAGTATAAAGACTAAAGACATTTTGCCCTTTCAGATGGGCATGACCTTTTGGGGACAGGGGTAGAATGTGATGGTTTCGATAGGAGGTCCCCCACCCCCAACAAGCTCATGTCAGGCGAGGCAGGAATGTGTAGAGGTGAAATTATTAGATTATGAGAACTGTACCTACATCATTGGATTAATGGATTTGATGGGGTACAAGTTTCAGTGGATTACTAGGCGGTCATTTCAGTCAGGTGGAACATGGCTGGAGGAAGTAGGTCCCTGGGGGTATGCTCTTGGGTATTATATTTCATCTCTGCGTCCTATGTTGCTCTCTCTCTCTGCCCTTACCTGCCATGAGCTGAGCAGCATTCCTTCACCATGCCCTCACGCCAGGGTGTTCTGCCTCACTTCAAGCCTGGAGCAATGAAGCCAGTCGAACATAGAGTGAAACCTCCGAATCCCTGAGCCAAAATGAACTTTTCCACCCCCAAGTTATTCTTGCCAGGCATTTTTGGTCACAGTGATGAAAAGCTGACAAGCTCATTCCCTTACCTGGTTCTCCTCACTCACTATGGGAGAGGCAGCCCCTTGTATTATTCCCCAGCTTCTTTCATCAAGCATTCTTGACCCTTTCTCATGGTCACTGCTCTTGACTCATCAAGGTGATCTCTTTCAACTTCATTTCATAGTCCTAGCCCTTGGCTTTGATGACCCAACTTTAATTAATTGAATAATACCTCCTCTCTTACCGTGTAGTGAAAGATATTCACGCGGCACACTCCCAATTCCTCACTCATGGTCTTTGTCCTGCCACCTGTTTCCTACATCACAGGAGGTTTCTGCAACTCATTCCACAGTAGAGTCTTCATGAACAATTTTCCTGCTCTTATGTGTGTGGTACTGTTACTGCTCTTAAGGCTGAAACAACAGGTGGAGGCTATGGGTGCATGAGGGTCCCCAATTCTGTTGCTTGTTTTTATAGAGTTAAGCTATTCTTGCAATTCCTTAGAAAGGAGATGGGACACCATTTCCCTCTGTGATTAAATCATGCGACCCTCCCACTTCCCTTTCAGGTAGGCGCTACACATGTTCCCATGTTATCCATATGGCTATCACTTGAAGGACAATGGAGGCATGGCCCCTTGAAATGACATTTATGAACTTGAGGGCATGTGGGTATTCTGAGCAAAGGGAGCCAGTGATAGGTGTAGGCTGCTAATCTCCTTCTGGCCCCACTGGACCCCAGAATGAATGTTTTGGAAGGAAAGGGAATTTTCCAGACTGAAGGGAATGCAGTGCTTATCAGAGTTTCATGTAGATCTGATAAGGGCACAGGGATGGAATCCAGGCCTGGGGTAGGGCTGTTGGAGAGGATCAGGCAAAGTCTCAGATCCATGACAATGTTAGGAGTTGTCTAAATGTGCCGGACATGTTTATGAGGAGAAAGAGCAGAGCGGAGGATGGGAGGTGGAGTCTCTACACACTAGCTGAGAGGCTGGTGGCATTAGCTATCAGAAAGTGCAGACAGAACGAACCCTCTCCTCATTGTGGAAGCAAGGGGGAGGGCTGTGTGTAGGTCCTGGTGCCCGTGGCCTCAGTGTTCCCAGTGCCGCTCTTAGTTGACTGGCACCCCAATAGTCATTCCCAGGATGAACCCTTCCCTGTTTGCTGGGTGGGAACCAGAGCGTTGCAGCATTGTTTCAATATCTGTCCTGAGCAGATATGTTGCGACTCCTGTCATGAGGCAAAAAGTATTCATCTTTCAGACGACAGCCTCTGTTGGTTATCGCCAAGAGATTATAGCATTCTTGGGATGGGAGATTCAGTTCAGCTCTATGGCATCCTGTGCATAGTGACATCTGCAGAGGTTGTTATAGCAACAAGCAGGCAAAGTGTTGTGAGCCCTGGAGAGAATGCAGAATACCTGAGCGGAGGTGAATTGAAACATGTCGTTGTGATTACTTCAGAGAACAGAAGATGTGAAACAACGTGGCAGGATTTGCCTACCCACACCTGCTGCCCAATTCGCAAAGAGAGACTGAAGGATTTCTTTATGAACTCTAAGGTTTGGGTTCAATCATAAGCACAGATGTGTGTCTGCACGGTCCACATTTGTGTGGGTCTGTCTGGAGAGATGAGGTAGAGATGCCCCAAATGAGTCCAGTCTCTGTGTGTGGCAGCAACACATTGTCCCATTCAAACAGCATATTTGCTCTCTGCTATCTCACCTTCTTTATCCAATAGAACCTTATGAATGTAGTATCATCCTAAGAGTGCATGTTGAAAGCCAGTTCTCAGAGAGGATTAAGCCCATGAAGTTCACACCATAATGCAGTGTAGCTGATACAAGAACAGAGCTGCTGTTTTCACCGCAGATGGAGTCTCCCAAGCCTTTGTGTGGGGGCAGTCTCCACCCATCTCTCCACTGCTTTACCCGCCACAGAGTTCTTATTGAACCCCCCGCTGTGCCCTCGCACACTCTAGGTTGCTGGCTCCTGTGGTGGGTACTTGTAGGAATTTCAAGGGCACTCTGCATCCTTGTGGAATGAACAGTGAGTCGAGGGAGAAGTCTGGTATCTGTGGTGGGTTACAAGGTACCTAAGAGTCCCTTGTGTGGAAAAGATTTCCAGGGGCTCTGAGGAGGTAGAAGGTTCAGGCTGGAGAAGGATGTGGCAGAATTATATGTGGTCAGCTGGAGGGCCCATGGAAAAAGAGTAGCCAGTGTAGATGAGGGCACCGCCCTTCATGCCCTGCCTCCAATCTTCCTCCCTTGGTTAGCATACCTGCGTGTTCCTCTAAGGGGCATTGGCAGGAGATGACTAAATTTCCTGGTCGCTTTGGTGGAGGCCTTCGCCACATTCAACAACGCACAGCCTCGGCCTTTCCAGGTGACCTGAGCCTACAGCCGAGTCTCTACACCGTCCTTCTGTCTAGCTTCAATGCTGTGTCAGTCCGCTTTCTTTCACTGTGAAAGAATGCCAGAGAAAGAAAACTTAAACGAGGAAAGCTTTATTTGGGTTCCCTGTTTCTGAAGTTTTAGAAACTTTAGAAACCATCGGTGCTTGGCCCTATCACTATGAGCTTTTAGTGAGCCACAACATCATGTTGGGGAGGGTGTGGCTCACCTCCTGGTGGCCAAAACCCAGAAAGAGAGTCAGAGACAGAAGGAGACACAGGGAAGGACAGAGAGAGAGAGAAGGAGAAAGACTGGGATGGGGTAGAAACACTTACCCATCCAGGACATGCTCCTAGTGACCCTGTTCTTGCAGTTAGTTCCCACCTTCTAGAGTTTCTGTCACCTCCCAAGAGTCCGTTCTGTTACAAATCCATCTATGAAATACTGTACCAATGAGATCAGTGACTTTGTGGTTCAAATATACCCCACAGTACCTGCCCTGAATACTGTGCACTGGGGATCAATCCTTTAACACATGAGTTTTCAAGGGATATCCCAGATGCAAACCATAAGAAATACACATTTCTGTAGACGGAGCAGGTCTGGACACATGAGCACCAAAACCTCTACTGATTTTCACAGATACACACACTCGATCATCTAAGGAAACATGAAGATTGGGAGAGGGACCCATTCAGTAAGGCCGCAGTTCCTTGGTGATGGCCTACACAATGTGCCAGGCCCTGTGTTACTTCTGACTTCACAACAGTGCCCACAAAAGTCTGACAACTCAGAAATCAAGGAGATGACATCTATCACGAGCAGCTTTGGGGACCTGGTAGGCAGTGTGCGAGTACAGAAGTAAGTTAATAAATGCTGGCTCTTCTGATGCAAAGGCAGATCCTGCCTCGGTCCATCAGGAACTTTGGAAGGAGTCTCAGGAGCTACAGATTTCCCATCATATACAATCTTTCCATTATTCCTTCTCTCACGCGCCCACACCAGAGTGGTTCGGATGGGTGGGACTCTACGTGATTGAATTGCCATTACATATGCGTCAGAGGACACGTCGATTGCAACCAGGAACAGAAGAGCTCTGCACACATCCTGGGATGGGGTGTTATGGGCGCAACTTAAGAACAGACCCATCACCACTGAGAAGTCCAAATTTGATAGTCTTTATTAAGCCAGCCGGATGACTGTCACACAATGCCCCCCCAAAATGGCTATTGAAAGAACACCCCCAACCACAGGGTTGTAGGGGTTCTTATACCAAAAATCACATCAATCATAAGTGTCTGTTGTTCTGATTTGAAATTACAAACTTACATCATGAGACATCGACAGAGGGGAAGTGGGTCACCTAGGTACAAACTAAAGAATGGTTACTAACGTCCACACAATCACCGTTCATATGTTACATTGCTTAGGAGCAATAGGGATCAAAAGAGAGCAGTGTTTTATTACATAAGAATTGTCATTTTGTATTGTTAAACATGTCACACTAAGTAACTGAGGATGGGTACAGAGGCGGGGTATTCCCATGGGAGAATCTTGTCTCCTACATAACATGGAGTCTCAGAGCAAAATGGAGTCTCTTTAGTCATTTCCCTCAGCGTCTGGCCTATAACATTGTCATGGAGCCAGATCTGTCAGCCCATCACAGGGGAAGGGTGAGGGGGAATTGACCTGAGGGAGCTCTTGGGGAGGCTTCCCCCAGGGGGCAACAAAACCCTACTCCTATCCCTAAGCTGGTCTCCCTCCGCCCCTTTATTCCCATCTCTTTCTGAAAACCTCACTAGAATTTTCTTCTTTTTAAGTGCTTCTCAGCTGTAGTTGGAGAGCAGGAGACTGGCAATAATAATGTCATCATTTTAAAAAGGCCACATAGCTGAAATTTTAGAGAAGAAGGAACTCCCTCGCAGATCAAAGCACACACTTCCCGACAATTAGGGAATGCCTTACCAAGGAGACATCTGAAGAGAAAAGCTACAGGTAGGAGAGTCCACCACTGAAAGTGCCTTGAGAGGCTACCTGCCGGCCATGTGAGCTCCAGGATTGGCAAACACTGCTCTAGGCCCTGGACAGAGTAGCACAAGTGTGAGCGGCTTGGAGAGGCGTAGCGGCTTGGAGAGGCACGCAGTTATGCAAGGAAGTGTGTAAGCTGATGTACCCTTCCTTACACTCCAGGGGAATGAAGGTGAGCCTGGAGGGGGCTTGGCAGGGAAAAGGAACCTCATGGGGCGGGGAGTCAGCCAACACTTGCCTGAGGAAGTGCTCTGCAGGCAGAAATGACCAGGAGATGCCCAGAGAAAGGCAGAGTGTGCCTGGGGGGCAATACTAAAATGAGCCAGGAGGACATGAGAGAAGTTCTGTTAGCAGAAGAGAACACAGAGGGCCTGGTGGCCTCAGTGGACTCCACCCCAACATTACAGGGATGATGCTTTCATTCCTGGATAGGATCTGAAGACCTCCAAGCCTGCCCAGAATTCGTGACACAATCCTATATGTGGATGGGGCTCAAGGTAGTACTCACTTTCCTTCTGATGGGCATTTAGGCCATTTTCCGTCTTCTGCCCTTGCCAGGAGAGCTAACGTGATGACATTGTCCACAGGTCTCTGTATACCTGTCAAAGGGAAGCTGCTGCATCTGAGCACTGCCTGTTTACACTGTTGGTGCTTACTCCTAGCCTGAT
This sequence comes from Sciurus carolinensis, assembly GCF_902686445.1. Lineage (NCBI taxonomy): Eukaryota > Metazoa > Chordata > Mammalia > Rodentia > Sciuridae > Sciurus > Sciurus carolinensis. The sequence continues at coordinate 45,225,259 of NC_062232.1, forward strand.
CAGTCCTATCGACTCAGGTGCCATTGCTGGTTCGCCACAGCCCCACGGAGTTAGGAATCCTCTGAACCCGACCCTTGTCCATACCTTCCCTCCCACTATAATGTGGCAGAAGTGATGTATGTTTCCTCCAGGTGGAAGATAATGAAGAAGGCTTCCTCATTCCATGGATGTTTCCTGAAACTCTCACCCTAGTGTGCTGAAGCTGGCAGCATCAACACGACCATGCTGCAATGACCCCAAGAGACAGGGAGAGGCCACTGGAGCTCAAAAGGTCATATGCCTCAAAGATTCAGCACTCCGGAAGAAAAGCCAGGCCGGTGAGTGAGTCTGCCTGGCAGCCCAGGCCAGGACAGCCTCAGATCGTTGCTGCTCCCGCTCACATCTGACCATCACCACAACTCAGACCACAAGTGAGAGCCACCCAGCTGATACCACTTGCTTCTAGAATGTGACAGACGTGACAATACCAAGTGTGGTGCCATTTTTTTCTTGGATGTGGCAACATATGCTGGGATCGCTCGCTAGCTCTATTTGCCTTTCACTCAATATTTTGTCCCCATGGAGCAGGTATGAGAAGGAGAAGATCAGCATTCCATCCTTATGTCTGTAGGATATCTCTCATGGCCTAGTTATTAAAAGAAATGAACTCAGGAAGGAATCCTGATTATGTCTCAGTTGACAGGCCTAATGAAATAGGAAATGGTGTCTTCATCCAGATCCCTAAGACCCCACAGGGACCAGAATCTTCTACCATAGTTTACCTTTCCAGGGGTGAGACCACTGGTTTGGTAGCAGGTAGATCTAAGTTAGGATGGGAGAGCTAGCAATTAGAAGTTGTGTGAACGCAGGCAAGTTACTGTACCTATGTGTACCTTCATTTCCTGATGGGTAGGCTGGGGATGATGGCAGCAGCTGCTTAACGTGCTAAAAGATGGGAGGTCATCCGTACTCTGAACTGTGCCGGGCACGTGAGGGTGTCAGCGAAAACTATTGCCATCGTTATGAAACTAATATTCATGGTGGTAGTAGTAGAGCAGCAGCTGAGGCATCAAAAGGAGACGTCCCACGATTTAGGAAGAGCCCAGTGTACCCTAGATATTGTGATCATTACGTTACAGATTTTGAGTGGAAAGCAAAAGGAGTGTCCTTCAGCATGCCTGGGTCATGGCATGTGTGTGACGATCCACATCCCCTCCTCCACGCTTCCTAGACCAGGGAATTCAGACGTTGTCTCTGAAGAATACGTTTGGGACTCCAGTCCTGGCAATGGCCACGCATTACTGTAGCCAGTGATCACTGGGCCGTGTCCGGGTGAGCGCCTGAGGACTAATTCCATTCTTCCTACTCTCCCTGTGGAGGGAAACATGGAAATGCACACAGCCCAGCCATTGTCTGAGGCAAGCCAGGCATTAGTGTGGAGGAGAAGGTGGCCAGGGTCCCTTGGGGATCCAGACCATCCCTGCCCTGGGGAGAGGGATATGTATGGCTGTCGGTGCAGGGTTTATGCCATGTCTGTGATTTTACTTTCTCTCTACGACCTGTCATTTTTAGGTGTGCTGTGCAGAGATGCATTCAATTAGATGACAGAGTGCAAGAGAGGCCCTCACAAACAGGCTTCATGTGTCCTGCTGCAGGAACTGGCACCACTCCCCCCATGGCTTTGTGTTACTTTCTGTGGGGACCCTGGAGATGGGTCAGGTCTCCTAACAGTCTCCGAGTAGGACTCAAGCGGCTGGCAGGTGTCTGATTCCTGCCGTCTTGGTAAGTCAGAGTGAACAGGAAGCCCCGCACCCACTGCCCCTGCCAGCCGTGGCTCAGTGAGAATGTTCAGATGCGCCATTTAGATTTGCCAAAAACGACCATCTTGAGCAGCCGGTTATGATCTTGATGGTCAATCGTTATCTCTTGTAACAAAACGTCCACGGGCAGATTGCCGTGCAGACCATTCAAATCAAAGTGGCGTTGACATCGTAAAGCACCCAGAGTTTCTACCCTCTGCTGCTCTGTCTTCCTCATTGCACAGTCCCCAGGGACATTGTCAAGAATGGTAATGTGACGTGGAAAATGCAGAACAGTCCCCAACCATGTCTTCCCTACTGTGACCAAAGAAACCTTTCCTAGAAACAAGCAGACTGAGCTTATTCCAAGAACGAACCAGGTCTCAGTCCAGTGGGGGAAATGCACAAAGAGCTTCCATCACTTTCCCTTAAGCAACAGTTTTGCATCGTTCCCCTTTGGCTTTCATCTGGGAGTGACCTTCACAGAAGGTTAGCAACTTGGTGGCTCTTTTCATCCCTGCCCATGGTCCCATCTCAGCACCTGATTTTCAAATGTGATAGAGTTTATTCAGAATGGGGTACCAGAAACTGTGATTCTCGTGGAGTGTGGGGCTCCTGTGCTCGCGGAACTCACAGGCTGCTGCGGGGTGAGAGAAGAATGGAGGGTCTTTCGATTATGTGGAGGGAAATGAGGCGGGGAGTATGAAAAATGGTAGAATGAGATGGCTATCATTACCCTTTGTACATGTATGATTACACGAGTGGTGTGAATCTGCATCGTGCACAACCACAGAAATGAAAAGATGTACCCCATTTGTGTAGAATGAGTCAAAATGCAGTCTGTAACAATAAAAAATCAATTAAAAAGAAAAAAACTTCTGTAACAGTGGCAATGGCAACAGCCGGAGAAGCATTCTATCACAGGGCAGCGTTGTGGTTAAAATGCAGAATGTGTGGATTTGTGCCTAGGTTCCAGTGCTTCTTACAGTGTTACCTGGTGTAGCATACTGAAGCCTCTGTGGCTTACTTTCATAATCTAAACTATGAGGATGGTGAAAACAGTCTGGGTAAATCAGGCTACACTGCCGTGATCCTTTTGTGAAAAAATCATGTTCCACTTTGTGAATTACCAGTGCCTCGTCACATGTGTGTTAGGTCCTTGGCAAAAGGGAAGCCCTCTGTCTATATCACTTGAGTGTGCAAGATACTTCAAGTAGTGTCACAGGTCTCTGCGTTCCTGTGAGAAAGAGATGCGAACAAATGAAGGCGAATGTTATACTTTGATGTGCACTCTGAAGGAAATAAGTTCCACAGCCAGGCTGCCACACGGACATGGCCAGCACCTTTATTTTTAATTTTTTTAATTCACTTTTTAAAAAAATTTTTTACAGACTGCATTTTGATTCATCATTTTGTTTCTATGGTTGTGCACGATGTAGATTCATACCATTTGTGTAATCATACAAGTATGTGGGGTAATGATGTCTGTCTCATTCCACCATTTTTCATATCCCCCTCCCTCTCATGTCCCTCTATGTGATCTAAAGTTCCTCCTTTCTTCTCTCACCCCCACTCCCCCACCCCCATTAAATATCATCATCCACTTATCAGGGAAAACATTCGGCCTTTGGTTTTTTTGGGATTGGCTCATCTCGCTTAGCATGATATTCTCTAATTCCCTCCATTTATCTCCTTTTGATGCCTCTACACTGTGACCTGTTCCTGCCTGGGCACACACCCCTGATCCCCACTAAACCCCTCCCCACCAGGAGGCTGGAATTTATGACCCGTTTCCGCATCACTCCACTGTTACATCACCTGCAGTACCCTGGAAACTATTCTTGGGTCACCAGGAGTCCCAGCTAACCATCACCACTGGGGGAGGTCCCCTCCAGTGCTGCCACACCGTCCAGAGGGGGTGGGGGGTGGGGGTGTGCTGGTTTCAGGGGTCTGGATCAGGGAGCAGTGCTTGATTTCACATGAAAAGAAAGAAAGAAATCAAGCTGGCTTGTCACACTGAGAACCTGAGCACCACTAGGGCCCTGGACTTCTTCCCGCCATCACTCCAGGCCTAGAGGGTGGGAGTTGAGGACACTGTGTATCATCTAATTGTCCCACCCCCTTGCAGGGGAAGATCCTCTCTCCCAAAGAATTCTACCTTCTCTCAGGTATCCCTTGCCACATCCAGCCACCACTTTCTGAGTGATGGTGGCAGGAGGATACAGCTCCCCTAGGAGATCAGCAGGACTTGGCTCAGGAAGGTCTAAGGCCTGTACCCTCCCACAGTGCACTTCATATCATAGTGAGAAGGACTGAAGCATCATTAGGGGTGAGGACGGCCCGGACGTGATCCAGAGAGACACAGGAAGACCATCTCCTAAAAAGTGGACAGGTGAGTGTGAGTCTCTCCACAAGACCTTGCACACCCTTGATCTTTCAAGCTAACTTGTGGGGATTCCCGTGGGAGGAACCGTATTCCCCATAGAGCCCAATTGTCAGTCTCACAGCTGCCATTTCACACCCCGGGTCTGGAACGTTTGGTCTTTACCTGGTTGGGAATACAGACAGGATCTTTGGTCTGTGTGTGGCACTCAGTAGCTAATTGGTCTTGAAACAGTGTCAGAAAACATTGTCTCCTTGGTGTCTGCCACAGGACTCACAACATCCCTTGGAAAGTATAAAATAATTGAAGGGTTTCCGTGTGGGGTAGACAGAAGGGTATGCCCCCAAGACTCCCATACCCTGGATATTCTGCCAGACACATATCCCGGTAGTGCCGGCAGGGATGCCAACAAAAGTGTGAATCAGTTTGTGACCTTAGGACAGGGAAATTATGCTGAATTATCAGAACGGGAGGTGGGAGGAGGCCACAGGGAGAGCAGAAGGAGGAATTGGGGAGCCTCTGGGAGGAAACATTGCCGTCATGGGACAGGCATCCAGGGAACAGGAACCTTACTTCTAGGGCTGCAAGGGACTAAACTCCATCCTCAGCCTGGGTGAGCCTGGGAGCACGTTCTACCTCAGAGCCTCCACTGCGGAATACAGGCCTGGGGGCATCTCCAGGTGGGTGTTGTGAGACCCCAAACCAGGATTACCACCAACCCCACCTGGCCTTCGGACAGGCAGATGCCAGGAGATGGTAAATTTCTGTCATCTGACGCCAGGGCTTTTGTGGTCGATCTATATGACAGCCGGGGAAAGTAATTCAGTGTGGAAAGGCACATTTCCCCTCTGGAAGACATCCAAGAATCTCATTGTGGAAATGCAAGGTGTTATTAGGCAGGTTTAACAGCGATGTTCTGGGCTCCTGCATTCAATCATACTTATTTAAACAAGTTTGTCAAGAATCTCTAGTGAGGGCATCACTATAAGAAGAACAAGTCTCCTGGCATGGTTTGGATAGCAGGCATTAGAATTGCCCCGTGATCAAAAATTGGACATAGAAGAGATAGGTCAGAAAGATCAAGCATTCATGGCCTGGCTTGGCTTCACCACTCAGTTATTAGTGATGGAGACAGAGAAACTAAGAAAGGCCACTGTGGTCACAGGCTGTATTTCTAACAAGGCCTAGTAACCGGCATGCATGAATATGGAAAATCTTAGAGGTATCATCTCATGCACGGGAACTCCTGGCATTTGATGAACGTCTTTCTTGTAGGATGTTCTGACTAGCTTTAGAGAGGAGGGGCGGCTTTCCAGTTGGCAACTGCATGTGGATAGAGCCTTGGGGGTGTGTTTGATGCTCATTGTGGCCATATTGTGGTGTAGGGCAAGGTACCCATCCACTCTAGAAAGGCCCCAATGGACTCAAAAGTGGTCTCAGATAGAGAGCAGTTCCAAAGAATGAAAGAGCTGAAGCAGAAGAAGGGAAGGTATGGATGGGTGGCGAATGTGAATAAAGACAGATGGCAGAATCGAGCTGGGGAGACTGGAACATTCACAGAGGGAAGATTTGCATTTCAACAGTCGTAGTTTGAAAATGGGTTCCACCATTCCGTTCCTGTCAATTGCTTCACCTCTCTGACCTTCGGTTTTCTCATCTGAAAGTGGGGGAAAGAGAAGGTCAGGGGTCAGATGCTTTTTCTCACGTGCAGAAGCTAGAGAGGAAAAAGTAATAAAACGGGGTCCTCAGGGAAATAGAAGCAGAAGAGTAGAGGAAGAGGATGGAGGGGGAGACAGGAGGTGAGGGAAAGGGGCGGTCCTAGGGAGTGAAATCAACCAAAATGTGCTATGTACATGTAGGAACCTATCACGGTGAATCTCATGCTCATGTATAGTTATGATACACCAACTGAGACAAAAGAGAAGGGAGAACAACGGAGTAAAGCAAAGGGTTCCGGCGCAAGAAGGAGGTGATGCAAAGTGTAAGTCCTGGGGAATGAAATTGATCAAATCATGTTTTGTGATTGATCAAAGATGTCACAATGGACCCCACTGTCGTGTATGATTATACCGCACCAACAAAAACATTTTAAAATTATCTATCAGACCAGGCCCTGGAGAATCTTCCCTGACCACCGGGGCCCCGGGGCCCTCTCCCGTGTTCCCAGCCACCCTTGCCGAGGGCCTGCCATGGCTCTCACGGCTGCTTTCAGTTGCATACTGGGTACAGCTCGTGGCTGTACTGAGCAGTTCCAGTAAGCCTTCCCATCTGCAAGGGATTGATGTAGCAGAGTGGGCCTCAGGGAATACTTATTGGAAGAACATAGCCTTACCCGGCAGGTTGGTTTATGGGATACGTGGGGGACATAGATGCCATTTGGCTCTATCTCTTCAAGGAGGTGAGCCTGGGACATCCAGATTTACCTCTCTCAATTCCACAACAAGGTCTCTCTCCTTGTTCCACTCCCGTTCCTTAAGTGACTCTTTGTTTCACCAGCTTCTCTTCCTGTCCTTAGGTTCCCGTGACATGGACTGTGGCAGTAATCCCTAGAGGTCTTCCTGCCCAGTGTGGCAATGGAGTAGTGCCATCATCAGGGATAGCAAAAATTCCCAAGGCCGACTTGCTCACTGAAGCCAAGATTTTCAGAAAGCCCCTGTCCCCATCTTACCTGGATATGTTACCCATATGGTGGCCATTTCGCTCCAGCCAACATTCTCAGAATCATATCACAGAATAGCAAAGCGTCTTTGGCTCATACCTATACTGGAAAATAAGAAAGAAGGGCCCCATGCCTGAGAACACGTGGGGAATCCACAAAAGAATCAAATTGTTGTGACATTGGTCAAATGATGTTATGTGCATGTACAAATATGGAGAGATGAATCCCCAATATTTCCATAATCATAACATGCCAATGAAACATTGTAAAAATGAAATGAAATAAAGGGGTAAGGGGAGCAGATTTTTGAGAAAATCCCAAGCAATCGCTGAAGGGGCATAGCAGAGGAGAGCTGGGGAAAAGTACCCGAAGGCACAAGTGGGAGCTCTAAGCGTGAACAGGGTTCGCAGCCAGTTCAGAAGTGGGGGGAATGAAGTAGGAACAGCATGGGGGCAACCAGGCCATAAGACCCCACTCCCCACCTTGGTAAGCAGTTGGACGCAGAGGCTCCTGCCTGCAGGTATGAGCATCTTCCATCTTCGGGTGGGTGCTGTTGCCTCTTGTGTAGGGGTCCCTTGCTCGATCTGTTCTCCTCCAGTGCCTTCTCTACAAGGAACATGAATGGCACTGTCATGCCTCCAGCAGGGTACCCAGAGCATCGCTCTGTGATTTCCAAATGGTATCGAGGTTAAGATGTGGGTCCTTTCTTTCATGACCTGTAAAACATTAAATCTGCTTTCCCCACACAGCCCTCTGAAAACGACTCAACAGTCCCCACAATAGTCACCCAGTGAGAAAATACCACTCTGAGAACAACTGCTTGCTGTGACAAAACCAGAGCTCCATTGCAGCAAAAGACACTGACTTCTGCCTAGAGGGAAGGGACTTCTGACCAGGTAAGTCCATGTGAACTCGCTTCCTCCCCCTTGGATCTCAGCGGAGCTCTTGGGAATTAAAATGATCCATCCTGGATTGGCCCTCCCCTCATCTCCTGGAGGGAGCGGGGGATGCTGCAATTTTACTCCTGACTTGTGGCCCTAAGTTTGCATGCAGGACTCAGGTTGTGTGTATGTTGTTGTGGGGAGATATTATTGAACACGGTGATTGAGCTGAGGTGCAGTGGCTTTGTCCCATGTACCAGGCACTTTGCAGAGCGGTTGTGTCTCTTTTGATCATATCCAGTATCTCTATAAGACAGGAACAATCGTTGTGAGATTACAAGGTCTGCAGAGGTCACACAACTTGCCTAAGGGCACAAGGTGTAAATGGGTGAGCCGAGACACTGACCCAGGCTTGATGGCCCCAGAGTTGGCAGCGTGTCCTGGTGTCTTCCATCCACTCACTCTCAAAGGAATGGACATCAGTCCCCAAGTTGTGGTTACACCAGAGAACACTTGCATTGACATTCCTCCTCTCGTATAATCCTCAACTGGGCACTAGAGGTGTGAGTGTATAATTGCGGTCTCTTTTCCGAGAGGTCCAGGATAGAAAGTTGGGGGAGCTGAGGCGGAAGCTCTGGGTCCTGGGCGTGTTTTCCCCATTATCAGACAGCTCTGCAGGTTACCAGGGGTTGTCCTGGAAGCCACAAGTTGTCAGCCAGTCCACCTTCTTTTAGTCCTCCTCCTCCTCTGTGCACTCAAACATTCCTCAGCTTTTCTGCCACATATCTGTTGGGGCAATGCCAGACCCAGACCCAGAAGACAACACGTTCAATGGTCCCACAGATATTCAATTCCGAGGCAGAAGATGAGCACACGCAAGAATTAGGAAACACTTATTGGTCTCTTATGGGTTGCATACAGTGAATCCGAGAAGGCACGGGAGGTGCTCACAATAGCGCACACCGTCAGCTGTGCTATCCCTTCTGCAGTGGTGCTTTTTGACAGCTGTTGCTTAGCAACAACTTTCCCTTGGTACCATTCCGACCACATCACTGCTATCACCTCTGCCCTAAGAATAACTGAACGACTTATTTAAATACATATCTCCAGTACTGGTATCATCAGAATATCTTCCTTTTGTTATTTTCTGGAGTGTGTGAATATCTCTCTCTCTCTCTCTCTCTCTCTCGTCCTGCTCTCTCTCTCTCTCTTGTGTGGTGCATAAAAGAGAATATTCAATGTGAGGCTCATAATTCCATCCAATTTAGTACACCTCTTTTCTGCACTATTATGCATTCATCTACACAGATTTGCTAAAATATGCCAACAGCAGCAGTGGGTAGGTTATCTACAGAACTTATACATCCTTGGGGGACAATTTTATGTAACAGAGCCCAGACCAGTAGTGCAACCATACACTGACTAGAAATTAGGTCATGTTATCAATGGCTGATTTGTAGCCAGTAGCAGGATGGCTGGATTACCTGGTAGTTCTGGTTTCATTTTTTTTTGAGGGACCTCATCTCTTTTCCCTGATGGCTGTTCTAACTTCCTTTTCCACCAAGAGCATACCAGGGTTCTATTTTCTCCACATCCTTCCCACACCTGTTATCCAGGGTCCTTTAGATAATAGCCATGCCGACGGGTGTGAGCCGACTCTTTGGGGGTTTAATTGCGTTCTCTGATGATTGCTGAGGTAGAGCATTTTGTAGGAGACTTGTTGGCCATTTGTCCATCCTTTACCTTTGTGAGCCATCTACTCAGATCCTTTGCCCAATTTGTAGTCATGTTATTTGTTTCCTTACAATTGAGTCGAGTCCATTATGTACTTGGAAATGAACCCCTCATCACAGGTCAGCATTGCAAGTATTTTGTCGCATTCCGTCGGCTGTCCCTTCCAATCGCTGCTTGCTTCCACCTCCGTGCACAAGCTTTTAGCTTTGATGCATCCACCACATACATCTACTTTCTATGTTGTTACCAGCTTTCAGAGACACATCCGAGCAATCATTGCCCATACTGATGTCATGGAGCTTTACCCTTATGTTTTCTTTTAGTAGTTTTATATTTGGGTCCCATGTTTATGTCTTTTATCTGTTTTGAGTTGATTTTTTGCATAGGGTGTGAGATGAGGGTCTATCAGTGTAGTTGTTCGGACATTACATATTGGTGAGACTGTGCGGAAGTTTTATGTCATTAGTTTTGTTTATTATTACTACCAACAACTCATAAATCCTGCATTTGAAAACCATTCAATCATACACGTATATTAAACCTAAAGATTTAGACACTAGGAGGCTGTACCAGGAACTCATAGGCCGTGGAATGAGACTCCATCAGCACAGACTGGAATATCGTGTGGGCCAGAGTCATTACACACCTATAGATTTTCTCTCTTCTTTTTCAATGGGGGTATGGACATTGAACCCAGAGGCCCTTACCACTGAGCTCTATGCCCAGCTCTTTTTGGTTTTTATTTGAGACAGGGTTTCACTAACTTGATTTGGGCCTGGCTAAGTTGCTAAGGCTGGCCTTCAACTTGCAATCCTCCTGTCTCAGCCCCACCCCAGCAGCTGGGATTACAGGCACGTGCCAACACACCTGGCCACATACCTATACCTTTAATGTACAACATTCCTTCTCTCATTTGCTACCACTCTCCTCAGAGAAGATGGATTATAAATTCCAAATTAACGAGACGTTACTGTCCTTATGGACCGCCAAAGCTTAAAATCCTAATCCCTTCAGCCACTTGTTTCCTAGTCATACAGGGATGCGTAGGCAAGTCAGCTGTGTGGCTTTATCAATGAGGTTTAAATCGACAACGTTCTGTGACTGCCACACAACGTTGCTGTGCAGACATGTCCCGTGGCTCTGTTCTAAACACAGAGAGAGACCAGTTGATTTTCTGGCCCTCAACAGCACGGACAGGCGTCATCATGAATGGGAGAGAAACACGGGGAACTGAAGTCAAGGTGGTTACCTTTCTTATTTTGCTGAGGATGCCATTTAATTATAAACTGAGGAATTAATTGACCCGGTTTGAAAGATGACTTTAGAATCCCGTGTTCTGACCTTGTCACTCTTGGAGGGTGTCGAAGCATGGTTTGGAGATAACTTAGAGAGGAGCAACGACCCTCCCAGAGAGCCTGAAAATGAACTGATTGTCTGCCACCCCTCTGAATTGATCTTTCTGAATTCAGCGGTATCTAAACTGGCCTTCAGCGGAGGTGTGAAAGCTATCCAACCACCAGGAAACGGTAACCAAGCCCAAGAAGGTACTTCAGAGGGACTTGGAGTTTATTTTCAGCAATAGGAAAGCAATAGAGAGTCCCACTGAGCCCTGAAATCTGATAGAGTCCACTGAGTCCTGAAATCCGGCGTGGAAATGGGCTTGGTACACCAGCTGATCCTAGGACAGTGGTGCTAGAATGATTCTGCATTGTACTAGGGAGCATTAGCAAAAACGTTTGTCCAGTGGGGAAAATGATGGCTGTTCTCAGCTGATGACATCATTGCACACCCATCCTTTACTACAAGTACCAAAGAGGCATGAGGGCAGGAAGTACATTTTTACTCACCCAGCACCCACGGGTTACTTTTAAACGTCCTGCTTCTTCGACATTTCTTAAAAAAGAAAATCAGACACTCTCATTGAAGAGAAAGTGGAAATTATTGAAAATATGAGGGCTGGGTCCACGATGACTATATAGCCAAGGCAAGTTACATTGAAATCCAAATGTAAAATATAGTGAGAAGGGAAATTTCCCCAAAAGGAAGTCAGTGTTCATCGCTCCCCCCTTCCTAAAGGAGGAAATTTACCCTAAAGATTAGAATTCTACATGAACTGAGACACGTTTTCACTCAGATGTATGTAAATAAATATAGGACCCTTGTTGTCTAAATCTTGAGGTTAGAAATATACAGTTCTGCTTTCATGGACAGGTCAAGCACTTGAGAAAAGCTGGCAGGATCCTATGAACTGCTTGCCTGCACCCTCGGTGGGACCTTTTTCCTTCTCTTCACCTTCTTTGCACACGGGAAACACGTCGTTGGACGTCCTCATTGCCACGGACAACGCAATCAGGTTTAGGTGGATGGTGGAAAATCACAGAGTTCAATGGCATTACGAGGGAGACTGGGTTCCACACTCTCCTCTGTCTTGAGTGTCCTTCCCTCTCCAGCTCTTTGACAGCTTCTGGCTGCTGAAAGTGCATGGCTGAGAACAGTCCTCTCTCTCTAGGGCTCGGGAGGCTTCTCTGCTTCATCACCATTTCCCGCAAGACACGAGTCTTTCAGTAGTTCACTGTAGTCCATTTGCCATCGGCACAGCCAAGTCCTCTCGTGCTCGTGCTGTTTTCCTGTTTGGAGTTCTCAGGGCTTTGCCCTTTATCCTTCCCTTCACCCTCAGGAAGCAAGTTCTAATAGACGGCCCCGCATGTGTTGAAATGTGGTAGAAGGGGAGGAAATTCATTCCCATGGTCAGCTCAGGGGTTTTCAGGATCTTCTTCTAATGAATCTGCATTGCTCTCCCCTCCCTGAAACACAGTACCCTGAGGAACTCATCGTCCTTCATCTGCATTTCCCATCCTGGTTGGAATCCAGAGACTCCATTTTAGGTTCTGCATAAATTGATCTGAAGCTGAATCCTGATCTAACAAATTGCCCGCCCATTGGCCTAGGCCATCATCAAGATCCTGGATCTGGTGGAGTCTCTGTCCATTCGTGTCTCTCACAGCACACTGCTCTCTCTTATTACACCAGAGCCAGGCATTCCCCAAGGGAAATGGGTGAATATCACATTCGTGGTGCTTCTTTCTTGGTCAATGGCCAGAAAATGCTTGTGCATTTTCTTCTCTCTCACTAGTTGCTCTCCTTCTAGATGAACTGCAGGGACTAGGAAAGACATCTGAAGATGAAGCTTTCCCTTTCTGTTTTCTCGTACAGGGTCCTTTGTGTCACTTCCACCTTCAAGGCAAATCCTGTTCTCCCTCACACCTGTTCCTGAGTCTGATGGTTCCTGTAGATTTACCTCCCACCAAGTTTCTGTACGTCCTTCCGTATTATTTCCTGTGCTCTTTCAGAGAGGACCCTGGCACACCAAACAAATCCTCTAGAAGCTCAGTGGCATGAGGGAAATAAAATCATACACTGGTTTAGTCATGATAATTCTCTAAAGATGCAATGTGACCTCTTTCCCAAAATGTGAGTAAGGTTTGTTCCACTCATGAATCTCTAGTGCAGAAATTCTTACCCTGGATCTAGGAATGCCTGCAAAGATCCCTTTCCTAGTGTGTCTTCTTGGGTCATGACAGAATTGAACACCCTCAAAAGCAATGGTTTGGTCTAACCATGGTCTCTGTTGGGAATGTGTGAGGTGCTTCCAGCACCATCAGTAGACAGAGAGCAGTTGGTACTGTGCTTTTGCCACTGGCTCCCAGGCCAACATCTTCTCCTCAACGCGAGGGGATTTTCACTCTGGGAGCGGAAGAGACAGTCTCCGGAATCACTCCAGTTGCCATCACAGGGCACGTGGAAGCCCAACACCCTGGGGCTCAGCGACCCTTTCGTGCCCGTGGCCCAGGACACAGGGTGTCCGAAATGCAGACTGGAGAGGAAGGAGTCTCCTGGCCGCAAAAGAAGCAGGACCTAGGTCAGAGTGCCTAGGGCCACACCTTGGTCTGAGCTCTTGCTCCATCTTCCCTCCAGTCGCACCAGGCTACACAAGGCCCCAGAGGAGCTGAGCTCACTGAGGTTCCGTGATGTGCACCCAGCATTTTATTCAGGCATTATCAGTGCCCTTGCTTAGCTGTACTTCTCAGGGTAGTAGCAGTTAGAAAAAGTTGAAATGAAACTTCACGGCACCCACAAAACTTCACAATAAAATATCCCTCCCTAGATGGTGCCCAGTTGCATGTTGCTGGGTACTTGAGAGAGGCAGAATTCCATACAGTCCCTGGATTGAGGAAACCAAACCTGCTTTCAGAAAGAATATTATCACTGTTCAGTGAGTGTGAGAGTTCTGAGGAGTGCCATTTTGAGACAGAGATTGCAGGACCAGAGAAGAGAAAACAGCAGGTGATCAGGGACGGATGGACGTGATGAGGAGGAGACGGGACTTACTGTGCGCGGAGTTGATGGAGTATCGGTTACGAATTGGTCAGGCATAGTAGAAGGGACGTGCATGTTGGGAAATGACTCTCCTAATTGTCTGTTGCCCAGTGGATCTCAGCCTTATTTCTCCCTTCCAGCACTCTCTGCCTCCCCCATGCCTCTGATCCCAGTGCATGCTCTAAGGCCATGCATGTTAGGTCATGCCCCCCTTTCAGGTCTTCTCCGAGTCACAGAGCTGTGAAAGGTAGCACTTGGCTGTCACCTTCCTGTCCCCTCAACTCCCTGCACAGTCGCATGGTAGCTCTCAAGAGTTTGCTGACAAGAATGAACGCAACATTTAACCTGCTTCTCTGAGGTATCTTGACAAATTGAGGGCAAAAACGAACCAGCTTGCCAGGACTGAGGAAGTTGTGCAACACCTTCATGTCTTTCCTTTCTCTTTGACCTGGGAAACCGGGGTAGTGTTTGACCTCTCTGAACACTACTTCTACTGTGACACCAACTTCATTCCTTCTCTCCCCTTCTTTTTGACACTAGGAGAACAGTGGGGGAATGTTCAAATGATCCTTCAACACAAGTCATTGTCTCTGTTGATGCCCACCTTACGGCCCATGCAGATCGCAGAAACCCATGCCCTTGCAAGTTGTTCAATCTATTTTCTAATGGGAAACAACAGCAACAATAACAACAGAAAACCACCTGAGACGGTTAGCTATTCTTCCATCAGGACTTTTGAACATGAACATTGCAATCATTTTTTTCAAGTTCTGAAAAGGAAGTCGTTTGACATTTTGATTACAATTGTGTTGAATGTGGAAGTTAGAATGTCCTGGTTTGGATACAAGGCTACGTCTACCACTGCACTGGTGACTGGCCTGCAAAATATTCCCCCTTGCGTACGCTAATGCCATTTACCTTCCAGCACATACCACCTCCACCCCCACCACCACATTCAGTCTCCCTTTGCTGAGGCCCTGAGGTTAGAGGGCCATGGGACCTGTTGCTAGAAAAGCACTACATGGAACAGCACCCCTAATGGGGCCAAGGGGTCACTGCATTGTAATCATGAGGTCGACCTGTGGTGTGCCTTGGGCCTCCTGAGGCGGTTTCGGTAAAAGTCACCCTCCCCACGGCAGCCTCCTCACCACCATCCTCCAAGTAGACTTGAGTCTCTCCAGTCACAGAAATCTACTCCTGAGCTTTCTTTTGCCAAGGCTTCAGAGTTTCCATTAAGGTCCCTCCATGTGGTACTCAAAGAGTTCTTCCCACTGATTCTCTCCCAGGTAAGCCATCATACCAAGTATAATTCCCGACAGTATTTGTCTAGCCAATAACACGGCAGTCATTTCTAGTAGTTTTCGTGGTGTGCTTTTATATTCACTCAGGGTTTGTCCTCTTACTAACACGTTCTTGAAAACAACTCTCATTTAGGTCGTTTGTTTTTGTCATTGATTCATGTTATATTAAGTTTAGGGGCAGAAAAGGAACAGTAAATAATCGCACATGTTTGCAACATCGTATGTATACATGAATAGACACAATATACAAATTGTACATGGTGTGCGCTACATACAACAGCATAGAGGGCATGACCTCCGCAACTTAAATTACACGTATATCTGCGCCCTCCCACACAGATGGAAAAGAGTTGGCAAGATATGTGGTTACTTGTGGGTTATTCCTTCTCCTCTCTTTACAGTTTTATCAGTCTAAATGTTTGGATTTTGTAAGCACATACCGTCTTTTAGTTTTCACGTGACTCTCTCAATATCCTACTTTCAAAACAAATCCTAAAACTCTTTCAATCCAAAGAAAATATTGTACAACCAAGCACTATCACCCCTCAGAGATATCAAGCATGATAAGCAGCTTCTCCCTTCAAGCACCCTTTCCTGAGCCGGAATTAGATCTTGGTCCTTCCAGAAACGTTAAAACCAGACTCCTGCCCTCTCCCTCTTGTAAAACTTAGGCATTTTGCTGTGATTTTTCAAGCATCTCAAGAACCAGGAAACTGGTCCAGCATTCAAATCCACCTGTTAACCCCACTCCAGCCCCCCAACCTTTCACGGTGATGCAGTTTTCCCCAGCATTGGCAATATTTTTGTTTGAATCATGTGATGGGAAGTTCACAGGGGCTAGAACCAGAAGTACCATGGCACCAGTCAATGTTCTCCTGCTTACTGGCTCTATTGACCTTAGTCCTGTCACTATTTCTTCAGCACTTCCTTTTCCTCCTCTATGCAAAGGGCATTAGCAGTTTTTATTACAGTGTTGACATGTTTGACACTCAGTGATTGGAAATCATCACTGCCATAATCCTCCATTGCAATTTAGTAGAAGGAGAAGATGTGATTGCAGTGAAAGAAACCACATTTCATGGAGTAACATATGTGTTGTTAATGTTTACCACTGAACACAGGGAGACTGGGAGTTGGAAACACTTAGAAAGTGAACCTGAGACTTGGTGAGGGGTCAGGGAGGGAGCTCCAAAGGAATCCAGATCCTGCTTTCTGCCTCAGGGCTCCTATCCACGCTGGGTGTGGTGTGGACCTTCTGCCTAACAAGTGGCACCTCTCTGCAGAGTGAGAGGCACGGCTCAGCCGAGAAGAATTGGCAGGGGCCTGGTCTGAGCCAGCTAGGTGGGTGGCGCATGGACCAACAACATCCAGGGATGTTCTCCCTGTGGGCTTAAGCAGTGTGCACCATTCCCTCATTGATTGTCTCTTGCTGGTGTCGCTCACCTAGGAAAGCAGCGATAACTGTCTGAGCCCCTACTCTGTGCCAGACACTTCATTCGCTCCCAGTACAAACATCCATGGAGGGTCATCTATGAGGCGGGCAGTGTCCTAGGGGCTAGGGACACTCCAGGCCACTAAGTGATCTGAAACGCCTGCCCTTGTTGGTTTATATGCTAGCAGGGGAGACTGAATAAGTGCTGCACATAATCGAACAGCAAATTCTGAAGTGCAGTAGAAGGCATGTGTGCCGTTAGAAAAGGAGAGTAGGAAGAAGAGGGTTTGGCGGGGCCAATGGAGAAGAAAAGCACCTGACTCTCATGCAGTTCTAACTGGGGTGTTCCACTGAGAGGTGACAGGTGAGAGCAGATACTGGAAGATGGTAGAGGATCGAGGCACAGAGGGTAACCACGAGAGGTGGGAGCATGCCTGGGGTCTGTGCAGGACAGGGAAACAACATGGTGGCAAGGTACATATCTCTACATCACCTGGCACTGGGGTAGGGGGGGTGGCCATGAGACAGGCACTCAGCAAATATGTTTCGCATTGGATTAACGGGGAAAGATTGCCCAAAGTGTGGAACAGCGAGGCATGGGAAATCACTTGCCCAGTGCAATCTGTGGACATTTCTCTCTCTTTAGGTTCATTGGCCTTTTCTACACTCTTTTACTAGCATCACCAAGAGGTGCAAGTGTTCAAAGCACACCCTTCATAAGGGGCAATGTGAGCACATATTTGTTCCAAGGCAGCTTGGTCATCCATCCTGTAGGGCGAGGGGCTATGGCTGAGGGAAAGAGGAGTCATGAGGGGCTGAAGTAGGGGAGGGAGGGCACCCTTTTATTATTTATGTTCTCCTGCCCACCCAAGTGGTGATGCAAACATGTCACCTGTCCTTGATGCCCACCTCCTTGTGTCAGGAGTATATTTATTCACCCAGCCAGAGAATCTCAATGTGCCCCATTGAGATAGAAACTGCCTCATATTACATGAAACTGATGGAGAGAACACTGCTTCAAAAAAGAGTCTAGGAAGGGCTCTGTGTGGAGGGGTGCTCCAAAGACATTGGTATTTGTTCAGTGTGACATGGTGATCTGTGCTCTCCACTTGAAGGAGTGGGATCCTGAGTGTTCCACTGTGGCGTGTATAATCCAGTAGGGGGCAGATATGGCTTCGAGTCAATGTTTTCAAATGTGCAGACCACACTATTTCCTTATGTTGGTGCCCACGACAGGAAATGGCTGAACAAGGTACCTCGAATATAAATTTCAGTGGCTGAAATCATCAGGGGCTCTTTTCGGAAGGTGTGCGGGTGTGTTAGTAGGTGTTTTCCGGAAAGCTGAGCACATGAGAGTTTCTCAGTAGATTCTTTGTGTTTGTAATATATGCCTTTTTCTTTGAGAGGATGGACGAAGAGCAGCAATGGGGAAGTTCCAGATTACCTCAGAAGAAAAAGAAGTTAGTGGAACGTGGGAGACAGCAATACACCAAGGCCGGGGCACCTTATCAGGTGGAGAGGAAAGCAAAATCCACTTCCTCACATGATACAGATCAGAAGAGATTCAAATGTGAATGCCCTTACTGCCAGACGTGTATGGGGAACACTTCCGGGATCTCCACAGGGAAGAAAGCAACCTCTTTTTCTTCCCCCTGGGATAAGCTAATGCAAGACCTCAATAACCTGACCCTCAACCCCGGTACCACCCAACCCTTTCTTGTCCAAGGAAGGATACAGGGAAGAGAGGAGAAGAGCCAAAAGCAGGTGCGGTGGAAAAGCAAAAGGAAGTTTCAGACACCCCTTCAAGAATAGACAGAATAACTCTGACACTGTCACCCTCCGGGGAAGGCAGATCAGAAACAGATGGGACCAGGAGTGTCAACATCGCCAACTCCTTGGAATCCTTTTGGACACATGGTCAGGAAGAGTAATGACATGCACGCCGGATCACAAGAATCCCACCAGCCAGCAATTCAATCCAACTCAGAAGTGTAGCAGCAGCCTTTCCCCTAGCAGTTTTAACATGCCCCCTGAGGCGTGCTGGGAGGAGCTGCTCCTTGGCAAGGGCAACCACAACAGCAATGGTTCTACACTGCCCTTAGCACTGCTCCCATGGTGTCAACTGCCGTTTGCCCTCCTTGGGTTTCGGCGGTTTCTCCCCACTTTTTCTGGTTGCTAATATGGTACACAGCATCTATGTGGTGTCTCTGACTTGCTTTTTTCAAAGCGCGTTTTTTTTTTTCCCCATTTTAGGGATGAGAACCCAGAGGGAGCGCCAGATTGGATAGAATGTGACTGTGTGTGTGTGTGTGTGTGTGTGCGCGCGCGTGTCTGTACTTTTTAGTTTGAAATCATCCTAGATGCAGAGGAAGTTGCAAACATAGTGCACTCTTCATCTAGTTTCCCCCACGATAGTTGCATCTTATACCGCTATGGAACGACGTTTGAACCAGGGACATTGATACTGGTGCCATGGGAGTGTCCTCTTCTGTGCCACTTCATCATATGTGCACATTTGTGTAGCCACCACTGCCCTCAAGTTTCAAAACGGTTTTATCACCACAGAGATCTTTCTCGTGCTACCCCTTTATAATCACACTCACCGCCCGGCCCAGCACCACCCCTAAGCATGGACAAGCAATTAATTGCTCCCCCTTTCTACAATTGTTTCCTTTTGAGAGTGTTACCCAAACATAGTCATTCACAATGGTGACCTGTTGGGGTTGGTCTTTTCTACCCGCCTCATGCCTTCCATCCTGTTCAATTTGTTCTGTGTATCCAAAGTCTGTTCCTTTGGGATGTAGCTCAGTGGTAGAGCGCTTGCCCAGCATGCACGAGGCCCTGAGTTGGATCCCCAGCACTACCGAAAGTGGTAGAAGCCAAGGAAAGGCAAGAAGAGACAAATCACAAAGAAGATATACCTATGCCAAGGAAGCACAAGAAAGGTGTTTAAAAAGCCTAGTCATCAGGGAGATGAATATTATAGTCTAAGATGTCAGTGTATGATACCAAAAAGCTAACTTATTAATAAATGACAATAAAAGATGCAGGAAAGGATTCAGATCCACTGCATTCCACATGCATTGATGTTGGCTGTGTAAATTGGAACTGCTGCTCTGGAAATTAGTTCGAACCTCTTAAAAAACTAATTATTCATCTATTTTTGAGTCCAAACTTACTTCGATTTTTAAAAAGTCTGATAGAATTAACTGAATCCCAGTTTATTCAGTAATATTAGGTGAATTTTTTTCCAAAAGTCTGTATTTGAAATTCATTTATAAAAACAACAAAAGATTCACCGCTCAGTCTATGGTGAATAAGAAAGAGACCCTTGTGGAAAATAACAACTTTGCACAAAAGGCCAGGTGACATAAGACTATCATTATTAATTGGTGTGTTTTCTTGGCATTTACAAGAACTGCATTTGCTAGTACTGTGATGGAAAAAATGAATCTGTCCACATTATGTAGTAGAGACAGGCTCTCACAATGAATACATACAAGGATTTTTCACACGGTTAAAGCGCTTTTCAACATTAAAAAAATAGTGATTCAATAAAAGGGGTCCTAGGGTGAAGCTAAAACTTAGAGTACCAAAGATTGGCTGTGTCCTGGAATCAAGAAACCAAGGGTATTACCACTGACCAAGCAGCAAGAAGTGGATATGTTTGCCCAAAACTCTTTAAATAGAGGAGTTACCACACGCATGTGAGTTTAATTTTACTTGGTGAGTTAGGAAAGTGAAAACCCTAAAGTGGGAAACTGCTTTGATCAAAAACAGCCCCAAACAGAAGAGCCATCGATCCAAAGAAAACAAGGCATTCTTGTAGGTGTGTCTTGCATAAAAAGGATGATCGTTGGGGGCTGGGGAGATAGCTCAGTTGGTAGAGTGCTTGCTTTGTCAAGCACATAGGCCCTGGGTTCGGTCCCCACCACCCAAAAAAAAAAAAGGATGATTGCATAATGCATTCCTGATTGACCAGACTGATAAATATGTGAGGTAAGTTTTACAGTCATTGGAACAAATACACTGCATTTAACCTCTAGTGCTTTACCACCATTGTTTGTTTCACAATATAAAATCATTATTCTGTGTCTAAGAAATATAGGCTTTCAGTGTTTGCTTTTTTGAGCCCCTTTTGAGATATTGAAGATGCACTATAACAAAATGTTATCTGAATATAACTTATCGACATCAATATGATGCAGTCCTCATGTCATTCTCACTTTATAATGAGGGTGGAGATAGTGTAGAAGTTAGAAAAAAGAATGAAAACAGGCTGGCCAAAGTTTGAATGGCCAGACTAATTCAAGGAAAAATCTAGAAGAGAAATAAAATTGGCAACATAGATAACTTGTTACCCTTTCCATATTCAGTGGTACACAAGATTGCAACCTTCGAATAACTTGTTACCTCAAAGGTAAAAAGAAGAAAACGTCAATCTATCTCTTTAAGCTTTAGTTATCCAGTTCATGTTCTGAAAGAAGGCTAATATTAGCAATAACTGCACCACTCTCTATTTTAGTTATTAGTTGGACATGAGAGAAGAATATTAAATTGGATGAATCAGTTGTCCCAACATTTCCTATCATGCTACTATTAGTTATCTATAGCTAATCATGACACAGTAATTGATGTCTATGATAACTGTTGAGGGCAAGTCCTTCTCAGCATATACCAGGTTCTGTTTCTGCTTTCTTTATCCCCCTTGCCACTTCTCTGCATTATTTTATGGAAATTGTTTGACAAATTCCTTGTTTTCATTACTGAGGAGGTGATTTAAATCAGAAATAAAAGCACCCGCTAATTCTGAGATGATGATGATGATGATGATGATGATGATGATAAGAAAACTAAAGCCCAGATAAACTTTTACTCAAATTTCTGCATTAGTGTTTTCTTGGAAGATGGTTGGCAGAGTAGAAAGAACAACGCAAATCATCAGAATAAATACTGAGTTCCAGAAAAGAACTTACCCTGCTGTTGTAAGTTGGCATAGTGTTCCTGCTTTAAAGGCAACAACAGAGGAGGATCCAAGATGGCGGACTAGGGGGAGGCTGCATTCATTATCGCTCCATAACTCTGGTTTCAAGCAGAGGATATCTGTTTCTTGGTGACGTAGTTTTTGCTGCTTATCCATCCCTTGCTGTTTACCCCATTTGTCTACTGCGATCACCTGCAGTCTGCCAGCATATGACGCCTTTTTTGAGTGCAGATTGCTCACTGTCAGGTGCCTATCATCCGCCATTTCCCTGCCTCTCACCTGTCCATCGCCTGCCTTTCACCTACCCATCACCCACCACCCACCACCTGAGGTTCACCTCCCGATCGTCCAACAGCTGCCAGCAGACTGACCGTAGACTGCCAGTGGAGCGCCAGCTGCCTGCTGTTACCTGGAAATTCTCTGCCACGGTACCTGCAGGTTTGGTTACACGTGCCTGCCGCCATTTTGGGACAACAGCCAGGCGTGGTAGGACCCCTGGTCGGACTGACTGAGCCCCGTCTCCAGGATCCCTCAGCCCGAGGGATCACGCTCTGCCTCCGGGGCCCTCACGTCAGACTGACTGCTCCCTGCTGCCAGGACCCCCAGGCCAACTGACTGCGTCCTATCAACAGGACCCCCAGACCGACTGATTGCACCCAGCCTCCAGGATCCCACAACCACACCAAACACACCCAACCTCCAGGACCGTCTGCTGACCACGACCACACCCCAAGCTGCAGCTACCGAATTACCAACACATTTGGAAGCCAGAGCAGCCACCTTGGATAATCCTGGAAGTCGTAGCTCCGATCTTTAGGTGGGGCAAATCTCATCCTGAGACGCCTGCTGGAGACTTGAAGCTCATTGTCAGGTACCTCTCATGCATCAGGCTACTGAACTCTGGGAGGTTTCATTACTATATGACTGTTATAGTGTAGATTTGCTTTCTTCTCTTTATTGAAGAATTTTAAGTTTTTATTTATTTACATTTTTTGGCTCTCTTTTCCTTTATTACATGTTCCCTCAGAGTCTCTCCCTTTTTTGCATGCTATCATCCAATTTCTTTTGATTACATTCTCACCCTATCTACTATCTAGAACTTCTGTATATTCTTTTCTTATCCCATTAACGGCTACATTTTACATCCCTCTGCATCCTCTTTGTCCTCCATTAGAAACTGCAGACCTTAGTGCAAATCTGTTTGTTATAATGAAGATAATAGTTGAACTCATTCTGTTTATTATGACAATTTTGTTATAGTCCTCATAGGGGCTATTTGGTCTAGGATTGCATAGTGTCTGAATTGGGCACTGCTAATATTGATCTCCCCTTAAAGAAAAGGTTTTGGAAACCTATAGGGCCACTATAAGCATATAGGGGGAAATATGCAATACCCCAGATCTGCACTGCTAGAGGGGAAGATACATGAACAACATGAAAAAACAAGGGAAGAAAATGATCCAAACAAATCTAGATTCTATAGTAATAGAATCCAATGACAGTATGGTAGAAGAAATGTCAGAAAAGGACTTCAGATTATACATGATTAAGATGATTTGCGAAGCAAAGGATAAGTTAAGAGAGCAAATGCAGGCAATGAATGATAATACCAATAAGCAGTTGAAAGAACAACTGCAGGAAGCAAAAGATCATTTCAACAAAGAGATAGAGATTCTCAAAAACAAACCAAACGGAAATCCTTCAACGAAGGAAACAATAAACCAAATAAAAAACGCAATGGAAAGCATCACCAAAAGACTAGACCACTTGGAAGACAGAACCTCAGGACAATGAAGACAAAAAATTTAATCTTTTTTTTATTGTAATCAAATACGATACATGTTGTTTCTCTGTTTGTACATGGAGTAAAGGCCTACCATTTGTGTAATCATAAATTTACATAGGGTAATGTTGTTTGATTCATTCTGTTATTTTTTCCCTCCCCGCCACCACTTCCACCTCTCTTTTCCCTCTACACAGTCCTTCCTTCCTCCATTCTTTGCCACTCCATAACCCTAACCCTAACCTAACCCTAACACTAACCCATCCCACCCCCCTTTAAGTGTCATCATCCGCTTATCACCGAGATCATTTGTCCGTTGGTTTTTGAGATTGGATTATCTCACTTAGCATGAGATTCTCCATTTCATCCATTTGCCTGCAAATGCCATAATTTATCATTCTTTATGGCTGAGTAATATTCCATTGTGTGTGTGTATATATGGATAAAGAAACTGTGATATATATATATATATATATCACAGTTTCTTTATCCATTCATCAACTGAAGGAAATCTAGGATGGTTCCACAATCTGGCTATTGTGAATTGAGCAGCTATGAACATTGATGTGACTGTATCTCTGTAGTATGCTGCTTTTAAGTCCTTTGGGTATAGGCCAAGGAGTGGGATAGCTGGGTCAAATGGTGGTTCCATTCAAAGTTTTCTGAGGAATCTCCATACTGCTTTCCAGAGTGGCTGCACTAATTTGCAACTAATTTGCAGAATAGATAAAGCAATCCTTAGCTATGTATGAGTGTACCTTTTTCCCTGCATCCTCGCCAACACCTATTGTTGCTTGTGTTCTTGATAATCGCCATTCTAATTGGGGTGAGATGGAATCGTAGGGTAGTTTTGATTTGCATTTCTCTTATTACTAGAGATGTTGAACATTTTTTCATATATCTGTTGATTGCTTGTAGATCTTCTTCAGTGAAGTGTCTGTTCATTTCCTTAGCACATTTGTTGATTGGATTATTTGCATTCTTGGTGTAGAGTTTTTTGAGTTCTTTATAGATTCTGGAAATTAGTGCTCTATCTGAAGTATGATTGGCAAAGATTTTCTCCCACTCTGTAGGCTCTCCCTTCACATTACTGATAGTTTCCTTTGCTGAGAGAAAGCTATTTAGTTTCAATCTATCCCAGTTGTTGATTCTTGCTTTTATTTCTTGTGCTATGGGAAGTCCTGTTAAGGAAGTCTGATCCTAAGCCAACAATTGATGATTTGGACCTACTTTTTCTTCTATAAGATTAAGGGTCTCTGGTCTGATTCCAAGGTCCTTGATCCATTGTGAGTTGGTTTTTGTGCAGGGTGAGAGATATGGGTTTAATTTCATTTTGTTGCAAATGGATTTCAAGTTTTCCCAGCACCATTTGTTGAAGAGGCTACCATTTCTCCATTGCATATTTTTGGACCCTTTGTCTAGTATGAGAAAATTGTATTTATTTGGGTTTGTGTCTGTGTCCTCTATTCTGTACCATTGATCTACCTTTCTATTTTGGTACCAATACTATGCCATTTTTGTTACTATTGCTTTGTAGTAGAGTTGAAGATCTGGTATTGCGATACCCCCTGCTTCACTCTTTCTGCCAAGGATTGCTTTAGCTATTCTGGGTTTTTTATTCTTCCAGATGAATTTCATAAGTTCTTGCTCTATTTCTGTAAGGTACATCATTGGGATTTTAATGGGAATTGCATTGAATCTGTATAGCACTTTTGGTAGTATGGCCATTTTGACAATATTAATTCTGCCTATCCAAGAACATGGAAGATCTTTCTACATTCTAAGATTTTCTTTAATTTCTTTCTTTAGTGTTCTGTAGTTCTCATTGTAGAGGTCTTTCACCTCTTTTGTTAGATTGATTCCCAAGCATTTTATTTTTTTTGAAGCTATTGTGAATGGGGTAATTTTCCTAAATTCTCTTTCTGAAGATTCATCACTTATGTATAAAAATGCATTGGATTTATGAGCATTGATCTTGTAACCTCATACTTTACTGAACTCACTTATGAGTTCTAAAAGTTTTCTGGTGGAATTTCCGGGATCCTCTAAATGTATAATCATGTCATCAGCGAACAGGGTTAGTTTGAGTTCTTCTTTTCCAATTCGTATCCCTTTAATTTCTTTGGTTTGTCTAATTGCTCTGGCTAGAGTCTCAAGGACGATGTTGAATAGAAGTGGTGAAAGAGGGCATCCCTGCCTTGTTCCTGTTTTCAGGGGGAATGCTTTAGTTTTTCCCCATTTAGAATGATATTGGCCATGGGCTAAGCATAGATGGCCTTTATAATGTTAAGGAATGTTCCCACTATCCCTATTTTTTCTAGTGTTTTAAGCATGAAGGGATGCTGTATTTTATTGAATGCTTTTTCTGCATCTGTCAAAATAATCATGTGATTCTTAACTTTCAGTCTGTTGATATGGTGAATGACATTTATTGATTTCCGGATGTTGAACCAACCTTGCATCCCTGGGATAAAACCCACTTGATTGTGGTGCACTATCTTTTTAATATATTTTTGTACACGATTTGCTAAAATTTTGTTGAGAATTTTTGCATCGATGTTCATTAAGGATATTGGTCTGAAATTTTCTTTCCTAGGTGTGTCTCTGTCTTGTTTAGGTATCAGGGTGATATTGGCTTCATAGAATGAGTTTGGGAGGGCTCCCTCCTCTTCTATTTCATGGAATACTTGAGAAGTATTGGAATGAGCTCTTCTTTAAAAGTTTTGTAGAACTCGGTTGAGAACCCATCTGGTCCCAGAGTTTTCTTTGTTGGTAGGCTTTTGATGACCTCTTCTATTTCATTGCTTGAAATTGATTTATTTAAGTTGTGTCTGTCCTCCTGTTTCAGTTTAGGTAATTCATATGTCTCAAGAAACTTCTTGATGTCTTCAAGGTTTTCTGTTTTTTTGGAGTATAGATTTTCAAAATAGCTTCTAATTATGTTTTGTATTTCACTCGTGTCTGTAGTGATATTTCCTTGTTCATTCCAAATTTTAGTAATTGAGTTTTCTCTCTCTTTCTCTTTGTTAATGTGGCTAAGGGTTTATCAATTTTGTTTATTTTTTCAAAGAACCAACTCTTTATTTCGTTATTTTTTTCAATTGTTTCTTTTGTTTCAATTTCGTTGATTTCAGCTCTGATTTTAACTATTTCCTGTCTTCTACTACTGTTGGTGTTGGTCTCCTCTTCTTTTTCTAGGGCATTGAGCTGTAGTGTTAAGTCGTTTATTTGTTGATTTTTTCTTCTTTTGTTGAAGGTACTCCATGAAATCTTAGGGTAGTTTTGATTTGCATTTCCCTTATTACTAGGGATGTTGAACATTTTTTCATATATCTGTCGATTGCTTGTACATCTTCTTCTGTGAAGTGTCTGTTCATTCCTTAGCACATTTGTTGATTGGATTATTTGCATTCTTGGTGTAGAGTTTTTGAGTTCTTTATAGATTCTGGAAATTAGCACTCTATCTGAAGTATGAGTGGCAAAGATATTCTCCCACTCTGTAGGCTCTCTCTTCACATTACTGATAGTTTCCTTTGCTGAGAGAAAGCTTTTTAGTTTGAATCTATCCCAGATGTTGATTCTTCCTTTTATTTCTTGTGCTATGGGAGTCCTGTTAAGGAAGTCTGATCCTAAGCCAACAAGTTGAAGATTTGGACCTACGTGTCTTCTATAAGATGAAGGGTCTCTGGTCTGATTCCACGATCCTTGATCCATTTTGAGATGAGTTTTGTGTAGGGTGAGAGATAGGGGTTTAATTTCATTCTGTTGCATATGGTTTTCCAGTTTTCCCAGCACCATTTGTTGAAGAGGCTATCTTTTCTCCATTGCATATTTTTGGACCCTTTGTCTAGTATGAGAAAATTGTATTTATTTGGGTTTGTGTCCATGTCCTCTATTCTGTACCATTGATCTACCTGTCTATTTTGGTACCAATACCATGCCGTTTTTGTTATTATTGCTTTGTAGTAGAGTTGAAGATCTGGTATTGCAATACCCCCTGTTTCGCTCTTGCTACTGAGGATTGCTTTAGCTATTCTAGGTTTTTTATTCTTCCAGATGAATTTCATATATGCTTGCTCTATTTCTGCAAGGTACATCATTGGGGTTTTAATTGGAATTGCATTGAATCTGTATAGCACTTTAGGTAGTATAGCCATTTTGACGATATTAATTCTGCCTATCCAGGAACATGGGAGATCTTTCCATCTTCTAAGGTTTTCTTTAATTTCTTTCTTTAGTGTTCTGTAATTCTCATTGTAGAGGTCTTTCACCTCTTTTGTGAGATTGATTCCCAAGTATTTTATTTTTTTCAATGCTATTGTGAATGGGGTAGTTTTCCTAATTTCTCTTTCTGAAGATTCATCACTTATGTATAAAAATGCATTGGATTTATGAGCATTGATCTTCTAACCTCATACTTTACTGAATTCACTTATGAGTTCTAAAAGTTTTCTGGTGGAATTTCCAGGTTCCTCTAAATGTATAATCATGTCATCAGCGAACAGGGATAGTTTGAGTTCTTCTTTTCCTATTCGTATCCCTTTAATTTCTTTGGTTTGTCTGATTGCTCTGGCTAGAGTCTCAAGGACGATGTTGAATAGAAGCGGTGAAAGAGGGCATCCCTGCCTTGTTCCAGTTTTTAGGGGGAACGCTTTCAGTTTTTCACCATTGAGAATGATATTAGCCATGGGCTTAGCGTAAATGGCCTTTATAATGTTAAGGAATGTTCCCACTACCCCAATTTTTTCTAGTGTTTTGAGCATGAAGGGATGCTGTATTTTATCGAATGCTTTTTCTGCATCTATTGAAATAATCATGTGATTCTTAACATTAAGCCTGTTGATATGGTGAATGACATTTATTGATTTCCGGATGTTGAACCAACCTTGCATCCCTGGGATAAAACCCACTTGATCGTGGTGCACTATCTTTTTAATATATATTTGTATGCGATTTGCTAAAATTTTGTTGAGAATTTTTGCATCGATGTTCATTAAGGATATTGGTCTGAAATTTTCTTTCCTCGATGTGTCTCTGTCTGGTTTAGGTATCAGGGTGATATTGGCTTCATAGAACGAGTTTGGGAGGATTCCCTCCTCTTCTATTTCATGGAATAGTTTGAAGAGTATTGGAATGAGCTCTTCTTTAAAGGTTTTGTAGAACTCGGTTGAGAACCCATGTGGTCCTGGACTTTTCCTTGTTGGTAGGCTTTTGATGACCTCTTCTATTTCATTGCTTGAAATTGGTTTATTTAAGTTGTGTATGTCCTCCTCGTTCAGTTTAGGTAATTCATATGTCTCTAGAAATTTGTTGATGTCTTCAAGGTTTTCTGTTTTGTTGGAGTATAGATTTTCGAAATAGCTTCTAATTATGTTTTGTATTTCACTTGTGTCTGTTGTGATGCTTCCTTGTTCATTCCGAATTTTAGTAATTTGAGTTTTCTCCCTCTTTCTCTTTGTTAGTGTGGCTAAGGGTTTATCAATTTTATTTATTTTTTCAAAGAACCAAGTATTTATTTTGTTAATTTTTCCGTTGTTTCTTTTGTTTCGATTTCGTTGATTTCGGCTATGATTTTAACTATTTCCTGTCTTCTACTACTTTTGGTATTGGTCTGTTCTTCTTTTTCTAGCACTTTGAGCTGTAGTGTTAAGTCGTTTATTTGTTGATTTCTACTTCTTTTTTTGAATGCGCCCTATGAAATAAATCTTCCTCTGAGTACTGCTTACATAGTGTCCCAGAGATTTTGATATGATGTGTCTTTGTTCTTGTTTGCTTCTAAGAATTTTTTTATTTCCCTCCTGATGTCTTCTGTTATCCATTCATCATATAATAGTGTATTATTTAGTCTCCAGGTATTGGAGAAGTTTCTGTTTTTTATTCTGTCATTTATTTCTAATTTCAATCCGTTATGATCTGATAGAGTACAAGGTAGTATCTCTATCTTCTTGTATTTGTTAACAGTAGCTTTGTGGCATAAATATGGTATATTTTAGAGAAGGATCCATGTGCTGCTGAGAAGAAAGTGTATTCGTTCTTTGTTGGATAGTATATTCAATATATTTCCGTTAAGTCTAAATTGTTGATTGTGTTGTTGAGATCTATAGTTTCTTTATTCAATTTTTGTTTGGACGATCTATCCAGTGGTGAGAGAGGTGTGTTAAAATCGCCTAGTATTATTGTGTTGTGGTCTATTTGATTTCTGGAATTGAGAAGGATTTGTTTGACGTACGTGGATGAGCCAATGTTCGGGGCATAGATATTTATGATTGTTATGTCTTGCTGATTTATGCTTCCCTTAAGCAGCATGTAATGTCCTTCTTTATCCCTTCTGACTAGTTTTGGCTTGACGTCCACATTATCTGAAATGAGGATGGATACTCCAGCTTTTTTGCTGTGTCCGTGTGCATGGTATGTTCTTCCCCATCCTTTCACCTTCAGTCTATGGGTGTCTCTTTCTATGAGATGAGTCTCTTGCAGGCAGCATATTGTTGGATTTTTCTTTTTAATCCAATTTGCCAGTCTGTGTCTTTTGATTGATGAATTCAAGCCATTAACATTCAGGGTTATTATTGTGATATGATTTGTATTCCAGTCAATTGACTCATATTTGTTTTTGACATGATTTGGTTTCTCCTTTATTTGGCTATTCCTTTAGGCTAGTGCCTCCTGTTGCTGATTTGCATCGTTGTTTTTCATCTCTTCCTCATGGAATATTTTGCTGAGAATGTTCTGTAATACTGGCTTTCTTTTTGTAAATTCCTTAGCTTTTGTTTATCATGGCAGGATCTTATTTCATCGTCAAATTTGAAGGTAAGTTTTTCTGGGTATAAGATTCTTGGTTGGGATCTGTTTTCTTTCAGGGTTTGGTATATGTTGTTCCAGGCCCTTCTAGCTTTTAGTGTCTGGATTGAAAAATCTGCTGATATTCTTATTGGTTTCCCTCTGAATGTAATTTGATTCTTTTCTCTCGCGGCCTTTAAAATTCTGTCTTTATTTTGTATGTTAGGTATTTTCATAATAATGTGCCTTGGTGTGGGTCTGTTGTAATTTTGTATGTTTGGAGTTCTGTAGGCCTCTTGTACTTGGTTTTCCATTTCATTCTTCAGATTTGGGAAATTTTCTGTTATTATTTCATTGAATAGATTGTTCATTCCTTTGGTTTGTTTCTCTAAGCCTTCCTCAATCCCAATAATTCTTAAATTTGGCCTTTTCATGATATCCCATAATTCTTGTAGATTCTGTTCATGATTTCTTACCATCTTTTTGGTTTGGCCAACTTTGTTTTCAAGATTAAATAATTTGTCTTCAATGTCTGAGGTTCTGTCTTCCAGGTGTTCTATCCTATTGGTTATGCTTTCTATGGAGTTTTTAACTTGGTTTATTGTTTCCTTCATTTCAAGTATTTCAGTTTGTTTATTTTTCAGTATCTCTAACTCTTTATTGAAATGATCTCTTGCTTCCCGTATTTGGTATTTTAACTGTTGATTGGTGCGATCATTTAATGCCTGCATTTGCTCTTTCATCTCCTCCTTCAATGCCTGCATTTGCTCTTTCATCTCCTCGTTAGCTTCCCTGATCGTTTTAATTGCGTACATTCTGAACTCCCTTTCTGACATTTCTTCTGCTGTGCTGTCATTGGGTTTTATTGATGTAGTATGTAGGTTTGTTTGGGACCTTTTCTTCCCTTGTTTTCTCATATTGGTCAGCTGTCAGTGGGACCCTGAGATATTGCAGTTTTCCGCTATTGGCTTATAGTGTCCTGGTAGATTTCCAGTGTATCACCTCCCAGCCTTCAGTAGCCTGATGTCTTGGAGGAATCTGATAAAGCAGCGCATCTGAAGAAAACTGCCCCTAGCCCCCTAGTGGTTCCACGGTTTGGAACTGGCTCTGTGCGGAAAGGCTCTCACTGTGGGCCTGCACCGTGCAGTTGGCTGTGTGGGAGGAGCCCACTGCCGGAGTGTGGAAGGCTACCTTGGGAAGACTCTAGCTGCCCTGCCCGGCTCCGATAAGCCACCTCTATCTGGGCCTGCCACCCGGGTCGAGCTTTACCCAGTGGGCATACTCACCTGTGGCTCTATTTCAGTCCAAGTCTCTCAATGCCTCCCCTTCTTAACTCCTGGGTTCTGTAGCGACTGGGGGTGCAGTCACCCTCTAGGCCGCCATCTTGGACCGCCCCGTGAAGAGAGCCTGCGGCCGGAGTGGGCAGAGCCGCCTGAAGAGGTCTCTGGCTGCCCTACCCTGATCCCAGAGGCTGCTTGCGGATTGAAGCTCTCCGTTGGTTTGGGGGCTTGTGGCTGGTTCTATGTAGAAAGCCTCTCACTGGGCGGTCTGCTCTGAGAAGCTAGCCTTGAAAGGCACCTCCCACCGCAGGGGTCCAGGCTACTTGGGGAGGTCTCTGGCTGCCCTATCCTGGTCCCTGAAGCTGCTTGTGTGCCAGAGTATGCTGTGCTGCGCTGGCTCCAGGACTTGGAGCTTGTTCTGGTCAGAAAGGCTCTCACTAGCGGGCCAGTTCCGTTCCGAGAACCTGGAGAAGCTGGCTGTGTGGGCGGGGCCCACCTCCGGAGTGCGCAGGATTGCCTGTGGAAGACTCTAGCTGCCCTGCCCGGCTCCGATAAGCCACCTCTATCTGGGCCTGCCACCCGGACCGAGCTTTACCCAGTGGGCAGACTCACCCGTGGCTCTATTTCAGTCCGAGTCTCTCAATGCCTCCCCTTCTTAACTCCTGGGTTCTGGAGCGACTGGGGGTGCAGTCTCCCTCTAGGCCGCCATCTTGGATCGCCGCTTGAATTCTTGATAATCGCCATTCTGATTGGGGTGAGATGGAATCTTAGGGTGGTTTTGATTTGCATTTCTCTTATTAGTAGAGATGGTGAACATTTTTCCATATGTTTGTTGATTGCTTGTAGATCTTCTTCTGTGAATTGTCTATTCATTTCCTTAGCCCAATTGTCGATTGGATTATTAGCATTCTTGGTGTAGAGTTTTTTGAGTTCTTTATAGAGTCTGGAGATTAGTGCTCTATCTGAAGTATGAAAGGCAAAGATTTTCTCCCACTCTGTAGGCTCTTCTTCACATTGCTGATAGTGTCCTTAGCTGAGAAAAAGCTTTTTAGTTTGAAATGTCCTTCTTTATCCCTTCTGACTAACTTTGGCTTGAAGTCCACATTATCTGAAATGAGGATGGATACTCCAGCTGTTTTGCTGGGTCCATGTGCATGGTATGTTTTTCCCCATCCTTTCACCTTTAGTCTTTGGGTATCTCTTTCTATGAGGTGAGTCTCTTGCAGGCAACATATTGTTGGATCTTTCTTTTTAATCCAATCTGCCAGTCTATGTCTTTTGATTGATTAATTCAGCTGTTAACATTCAGGGTCATTATTGAGATATTATTTGTATTCCCGGTCATTTGGTTCATTTTTTAAATTTTATTTATTTATTTATTTATTTTTGACACACCTTGGTTCCTCCTTTTTTTGAGAGTTCCTTTAGGATATCTCCTCCCTTTGCTGATTTGCTTCTTTGTTTTTTATCTCTTCCTCATGGAATATTTTGCTGAGAATTTTCTGTAATGCTGGCTTTCTTTTTGTGAATTCTTTTAGCTTTTGTTTATCATGGAAGGATTTTATTTCATCGTCAAATTTGAAGATAAATTTTGCTGAGTAAAAGATTCTTGGTTGGCATCCATTTTGTTTCAGGGCTTGAA
The DNA here is from genome assembly GCF_902686445.1 of Sciurus carolinensis. Classification (NCBI taxonomy): domain Eukaryota; kingdom Metazoa; phylum Chordata; class Mammalia; order Rodentia; family Sciuridae; genus Sciurus; species Sciurus carolinensis. The sequence continues at coordinate 45,258,273 of NC_062232.1, forward strand.
AAATGTTTTTCCAGGCCCTTCTAGCTTTTAGGGTCTGGATTGAAAAATCTGCTGATATCCCTATTGATTTCCCCCTGAATGTAATTTGGTTCTTTTCTCTCACAGCCTTTAAAATTCTGTGTTGATTTTGTATGTTAGGTATTTTCATTATAATGTGCCTTGGTGTGGGTCTGTTGTAATTTTGTGTATTTGGAGTCCTATAAGCCTCTTGGACTTGATTTTCAATTTCATTCTTCAGATTTGGGAAATTTTCTGATATTATTTCATTGAATAGATTGTTCATTCTTTTAGTTTGTTTCTCTAAGCCTTCCTCAATCCCAATAATTCTCAAATTTGACCTTTTCATGATATCCCATAGTTCTTGGAGATTCTGTTCATGATTTCTTACCATCTTCTCTGTTTCTTCAACTTTGTTTTCAAGGTTAAATATTTTGTCTTCAATGTCTGAGGTTCTGTCTTCCAGGTGTTCTATCCTATTGGTTATGCTTTCTATGGAGTTTTTAACTTGGTTTATAGTTTCCATCATTTCAAGGATTTTTGTTTGTTTGTTTTTCAATATCTCTAACACTTTATTGAAATGATGTTTTGCTTCCCATATTTGGTTATTTAACTGTTGATTGGTGTGATCATTTAATGCCTGCATTTGCTGTTTCATCTCTTCCTTCAATGCTTGCATTTGCTCCTTCATCTCTTCTTTTGCTTCTCCAATTGTTTTAATTATGTACATTCTGATAAGTAATAAGGAAAATGCAAATCAAAACTACCCTAAGATTCCATCTCATCCCAATTAGAATGGCGATAAGAAAGAGATGAAGGAGCAAATGCAAGCATTGAAGGAAGAGATGAAACAGCAAATGCAGGCATTAAATGATCACACCAATCAACAGTTAAATAACCAAATATGGGAAGCAAAACATCATTTCAATAAAGTGTTAGAGATATTGAAAAACAAACAAACAGAAATCCTTGAAATGATGGAAACTATAAACCAAGTTAAAAACTCCATAGAAAGCATAACCAATAGGATAGAACACCTGGAAGACAGAACCTCAGACATTGAAGACAAAATATTTAACCTTGAAAACAAAGTTGAAGAAACAGAGAAGATGGTAAGAAATCATGAACAGAATCTCCAAGAACTATGGGATATCATGAAAAGGTCAAATTTGAGAATTATTGGGATTGAGGAAGGCTTAGAGAAACAAACTAAAAGAATGAACAATCTATTCAATGAAATAATATCAGAAAATTTCCCAAATCTGAAGAATGAAATTGAAAATCAAGTCCAAGAGGCTTATAGGACTCCAAATACACAAAATTACAACAGACCCACACCAAGGCACATTATAATGAAAATACCTAACATACAAAATCAACACAGAATTTTAAAGGCTGTGAGAGAAAAGAACCAAATTACATTCAGGGGGAAATCAATAGGGATATCAGCAGATTTTTCAATCCAGACCCTAAAAGCTAGAAGGGCCTGGAAAAACATTTTTCAAGCTCTGAAAGAAAATGGATGCCAACCAAGAATCTTATACCCAGCAAAATTTATCTTCAAATTTGACGATGAAATAAAATCCTTCCATGATAAACAAAAGCTAAAAGAATTCACAAAAAGAAAGCCAGCATTACAGAAAATTCTCAGCAAAATATTCCATGAGGAAGAGATAAAAAACAAAGAAGCAAATCAGCAAAGGGAGGAGATATCCTAAAGGAACTCTCAAAAAAAGGAGGAACCAAGGTGTGTCAAAAATAAATAAATAAATAAATAAAATTTAAAAAATGAACCAAATGACCGGGAATACAAATAATATCTCAATAATGACCCTGAATGTTAACAGCTGAATTAATCAATCAAAAGACATAGACTGGCAGATTGGATTAAAAAGAAAGATCCAACAATATGTTGCCTGCAAGAGGACTCACCTCATAGAAAGAGATACCCAAAGACTAAAGGTGAAAGGATGGGGAAAAACATACCATGCACATGGACCCAGCAAAACAGCTGGAGTATCCATCCTCATTTCAGATAATGTGGACTTCAAGCCAAAGTTAGTCAGAAGGGATAAAGAAGGACATTTCAAACTAAAAAGCTTTTTCTCAGCTAAGGACACTATCAGCAATGTGAAGAAAGAGCCTACAGAGTGGGAGAAAATCTTTGCCTTTCATACTTCAGATAGAGCACTAATCTCCAGACTCTATAAAGAACTCAAAAAAACTCTACACCAAGAATGCTAATAATCCAATCAACAATTGGGCTAAGGAAATGAATAGACAATTCACAGAAGAAGATCTACAAGCAATCAACAAACATATGGAAAAATGTTCACCATCTCTACTAATAAGAGAAATGCAAATCAAAACCACCCTAAGATTCCATCTCACCCCAATCAGAATGGCGATTATCAAGAATTCAAGCGGCGATCCAAGATGGCGGCCTAGAGGGAGACTGCACCCCCAGTCGCTCCAGAACCCAGGAGTTAAGAAGGGGAGGCATTGAGAGACTCGGACTGAAATAGAGCCACGGGTGAGTCTGCCCACTGGGTAAAGCTCGGTCCGGGTGGCAGGCCCAGATAGAGGTGGCTTATCGGAGCCGGGCAGGGCAGCTAGAGTCTTCCACAGGCAATCCTGCGCACTCCGGAGGTGGGCCCCGCCCACACAGCCAGCTTCTCCAGGTTCTCGGAACGGAACTGGCCCGCTAGTGAGAGCCTTTCTGACCAGAACAAGCTCCAAGTCCTGGAGCCAGCGCAGCACAGCATACTCTGGCACACAAGCAGCTTCAGGGACTAGGATAGGGCAGCCAGAGACCTCCCCAAGTAGCCTGGACCCCTGCGGTGGGAGGTGCCTTTCAAGGCTAGCTTCTCAGAGCAGACCGCCCAGTGAGAGGCTTTCTACATAGAACCAGCCACAAGCCCCCAAACCAACGGAGAGCTTCAATCCGCAAGCAGCCTCTGGGATCATGGCAGGGCAGCCAGAGACCTCTTCAGGCGGCTCTGCCCACTCCGGCCGCAGGCTCTCTTCACGGGGCGGTCCAAGATGGCGGCCTAGAGGGTGACTGCACCCCCAGTCGCTACAGAACCCAGGAGTTAAGAAGGGGAGGCATTGAGAGACTTGGACTGAAATAGAGCCACAGGTGAGTATGCCCACTGGGTAAAGCTCGACCCGGGTGGCAGGCCCAGATAGAGGTGGCTTATCGGAGCCGGGCAGGGCAGCTAGAGTCTTCCCAAGGTAGCCTTCCACACTCCGGCAGTGGGCTCCTCCCACACAGCCAACTGCACGGTGCAGGCCCACAGTGAGAGCCTTTCCGCACAGAGCCAGTTCCAAACCGTGGAACCACTAGGGGGCTAGGGGCAGTTTTCTTCAGATGCGCTGCTTTATCAGATTCCTCCAAGACATCAGGCTACTGAAGGCTGGGAGGTGATACACTGGAAATCTACCAGGACACTATAAGCCAATAGCGGAAAACTGCAATATCTCAGGGTCCCACTGACAGCTGACCAATATGAGAAAACAAGGGAAGAAAAGGTCCCAAACAAACCTACATACTACATCAATAAAACCCAATGACAGCACAGCAGAAGAAATGTCAGAAAGGGAGTTCAGAATGTACGCAATTAAAACGATCAGGGAAGCTAACGAGGAGATGAAAGAGCAAATGCAGGCATTGAAGGAGGAGATGAAAGAGCAAATGCAGGCATTAAATGATCGCACCAATCAACAGTTAAAATACCAAATACGGGAAGCAAGAGATCATTTCAATAAAGAGTTATAGATACTGAAAAATAAACAAACTGAAATACTTGAAATGAAGGAAACAATAAACCAAGTTAAAAACTCCATAGAAAGCATAACCAATAGGATAGAACACCTGGAAGACAGAACCTCAGACATTGAAGACAAATTATTTAATCTTGAAAACAAAGTTGGCCAAACCGAAAAGATGGTAAGAAATCATGAACAGAATCTACAAGAATTATGGGATATCATGAAAAGGCCAAATTTAAGAATTATTGGGATTGAGGAAGGCTTAGAGAAACAAACCAAAGGAATGAACAATCTATTCAATGAAATAATAACAGAAAATTTCCCAAATCTGAAGAATGAAATGGAAAACCAAGTACAAGAGGCCTACAGAACTCCAAACATACAAAATTACAACAGACCCACACCAAGGCACATTATTATGAAAATACCTAACATACAAAATAAAGACAGAATTTTAAAGGCCGCGAGAGAAAAGAATCAAATTACATTCAGAGGGAAACCAATAAGAATATCAGCAGATTTTTCAATCCAGACACTAAAAGCTAGAAGGGCCTGGAACAACATATACCAAACCCTGAAAGAAAACAGATCCCAACCAAGAATCTTATACCCAGAAAAACTTACCTTCAAATTTGACGATGAAATAAGATCCTTCCATGATAAACAAAAGCTAAAGGAATTTACAAAAAGAAAGCCAGCATTACAGAACATTCTCAGCAAAATATTCCATGAGGAAGAGATGAAAAACAACGATGCAAATCAGCAACAGGAGGCACTAGCCTAAAGGAATAGCCAAATAAAGGAGAAACCAAATCATGTCAAAAACAAATATGAGTCAATTGACTGGAATACAAATCATATCACAATAATAACCCTGAATGTTAATGGCTTGAATTCATCAATCAAAAGACACAGACTGGCAGATTGGATTAAAAAGAAAAATCCAACAATATGCTGCCTGCAAGAGACTCATCTCATAGAAAGAGACACCCATAGACTGAAGGTGAAAGGATGGAGAAGAACATACCATGCACACGGACACAGCAAAAAAGCTGGAGTATCCATCCTCATTTCAGATAATGTGGACGTCAAGCCAAAACTAGTCAGAAGGGATAAAGAAGGACATTACATGCTGCTTAAGGGAAGCATAAATCAGCAAGACATAACAATCATAAATATCTATGCCCCGAACATTGGCTCATCCACGTACGTCAAACAAATCCTTCTCAATTCCAGAAATCAAATAGACCACAACACAATAATACTAGGCGATTTTAACACACCTCTCTCACCACTGGATAGATCGTCCAAACAAAAATTGAATAAAGAAACTATAGATCTCAACAACACAATCAACAATTTAGACTTAACGGAAATATATTGAATATACTATCCAACAAAGAACGAATACACTTTCTTCTCAGCAGCACATGGATCCTTCTCTAAAATATACCATATTTTATGCCACAAAGCTACTGTTAACAAATACAAGAAGATAGAGATACTACCTTGTACTCTATCAGATCATAACGGATTGAAATTAGAAATAAATGACAGAATAAAAAACAGAAACTTCTCCAATACCTGGAGACTAAATAATACACTATTATATGATGAATGGATAACAGAAGACATCAGGAGGGAAATAAAAAAATTCTTAGAAGCAAACAAGAACAAAGACACATCATATCAAAATCTCTGGGACACTATGTAAGCAGTACTCAGAGGAAGATTTATTTCATAGGGCGCATTCAAAAAAAGAAGTAGAAATCAACAAATAAACGACTTAACACTACAGCTCAAAGTGCTAGAAAAAGAAGAACAGACCAATACCAAAAGTAGTAGAAGACAGGAAATAGTTAAAATCATAGCCGAAATCAACGAAATCGAAACAAAAGAAACAACGGAAAAATTAACAAAATAAATACTTGGTTCTTTGAAAAAATAAATAAAATTGATAAACCCTTAGCCACACTAACAAAGAGAAAGAGGGAGAAAACTCAAATTACTAAAATTCGGAATGAACAAGGAAGCATCACAACAGACACAAGTGAAATACAAAACATAATTAGAAGCTATTTCGAAAATCTATACTCCAACAAAACAGAAAACCTTGAAGACATCAACAAATTTCTAGAGACATATGAATTACCTAAACTGAACGAGGAGGACATACACAACTTAAATAAACCAATTTCAAGCAATGAAATAGAAGAGGTCATCAAAAGCCTACCAACAAGGAAAAGTCCAGGACCACATGGGTTCTCAACCGAGTTCTACAAAACCTTTAAAGAAGAGCTCATTCCAATACTCTTCAAACTATTCCATGAAATAGAAGAGGAGGGAATCCTCCCAAACTCGTTCTATGAAGCCAATATCACCCTGATACCTAAACCAGACAGAGACACATCGAGGAAAGAAAATTTCAGACCAATATCCTTAATGAACATCGATGCAAAAATTCTCAACAAAATTTTAGCAAATCGCATACAAATATATATTAAAAAGATAGTGCACCACGATCAAGTGGGTTTTATCCCAGGGATGCAAGGTTGGTTCAACATCCGGAAATCAATAAATGTCATTCACCATATCAACAGGCTTAATGTTAAGAATCACATGATTATTTCAATAGATGCAGAAAAAGCATTCGATAAAATACAGCATCCCTTCATGCTCAAAACACTAGAAAAAATTGGGGTAGTGGGAACATTCCTTAACATTATAAAGGCCATTTACGCTAAGCCCATGGCTAATATCATTCTCAATGGTGAAAAACTGAAAGCGTTCCCCCTAAAAACTGGAACAAGGCAGGGATGCCCTCTTTCACCGCTTCTATTCAACATCGTCCTTGAGACTCTAGCCAGAGCAATCAGACAAACCAAAGAAATTAAAGGGATACGAATAGGAAAAGAAGAACTCAAACTATCCCTGTTCGCTGATGACATGATTATACATTTAGAGGAACCTGGAAATTCCACCAGAAAACTTTTAGAACTCATAAGTGAATTCAGTAAAGTATGAGGTTAGAAGATCAATGCTCATAAATCCAATGCATTTTTATACATAAGTGATGAATCTTCAGAAAGAGAAATTAGGAAAACTACCCCATTCACAATAGCATTGAAAAAAATAAAATACTTGGGAATCAATCTCACAAAAGAGGTGAAAGACCTCTACAATGAGAATTACAGAACACTAAAGAAAGAAATTAAAGAAAACCTTAGAAGATGGAAAGATCTCCCATGTTCCTGGATAGGCAGAATTAATATCGTCAAAATGGCTATACTACCTAAAGTGCTATACAGATTCAATGCAATTCCAATTAAAACCCCAATGATGTACCTTGCAGAAATAGAGCAAGCATATATGAAATTCATCTGGAAGAATAAAAAACCTAGAATAGCTAAAGCAATCCTCAGTAGCAAGAGCGAAACAGGGGGTATTGCAATACCAGATCTTCAACTCTACTACAAAGCAATAATAACAAAAACGGCATGGTATTGGTACCAAAATAGACAGGTAGATCAATGGTACAGAATAGAGGACATGGACACAAACCCAAATAAATACAATTTTCTCATACTAGACAAAGGGTCCAAAAATATGCAATGGAGAAAAGATAGCCTCTTCAACAAATGGTGCTGGGAAAACTGGAAAACCATATGCAACAGAATGAAATTAAACCCCTATCTCTCACCCTACACAAAACTCAACTCAAAATGGATCAAGGATCTCGGAATCAGACCAGAGACCCTGCATCTTATAGAAGAAAAAGTAGGTCCAAATCTTCAACTTGTTGGCTTAGGATCAGACTTCCTTAACAGGACTCCCATAGCACAAGAAATAAAAGGAAGAATCAACATCTGGGATAGATTCAAACTAAAAAGCTTTCTCTCAGCAAAGGAAACTATCAGTAATGTGAAGAGAGAGCCTACAGAGTGGGAGAATATCTTTGCCACTCATACTTCAGATAGAGTGCTAATTTCCAGAATCTATAAAGAACTCAAAAAACTCTACACCAAGAATGCAAATAATCCAATCAACAAATGTGCTAAGGAAATGAACAGACACTTCACAGAAGAAGATGTACAAGCAATCGACAGATATATGAAAAAATGTTCAACATCCCTAGTAATAAGGGAAATGCAAATCAAAACTACCCTAAGATTTCATGGAGTACCTTCAACAAAAGAAGAAAAAATCAACAAATAAACGACTTAACACTACAGCTCAATGCCCTAGAAAAAGAAGAGGAGACCAACACCAACAGTAGTAGAAGACAGGAAATAGTTAAAATCAGAGCTGAAATCAACGAAATTGAAACAAAAGAAACAATTGAAAAAAATAACGAAATAAAGAGTTGGTTCTTTGAAAAAATAAACAAAATTGATAAACCCTTAGCCACATTAACAAAGAGAAAGAGAGAGAAAACTCAATTACTAAAATTTGGAATGAACAAGGAAATATCACTACAGACACGAGTGAAATACAAAACATAATTAGAAGCTATTTTGAAAATCTATACTCCAAAAAAACAGAAAACCTTGAAGACATCAAGAAGTTTCTTGAGACATATGAATTACCTAAACTGAAACAGGAGGACAGACACAACTTAAATAAATCAATTTCAAGCAATGAAATAGAAGAGGTCATCAAAAGCCTACCAACAAAGAAAACTCTGGGACCAGATGGGTTCTCAACCGAGTTCTACAAAACTTTTAAAGAAGAGCTCATTCCAATACTTCTCAAAGTATTCCATGAAATAGAAGAGGAGGGAGCCCTCCCAAACTCATTCTATGAAGCCAATATCACCCTGATACCTAAACAAGACAGAGACACACCTAGGAAAGAAAATTTCAGACCAATATCCTTAATGAACATCGATGCAAAAATTCTCAACAAAATTTTAGCAAATCGTGTACAAAAATATATTAAAAAGAGTGCACCACAATCAAGTGGGTTTTATCCCAGGGATGCAAGGTTGGTTCAACATCCGGAAATCAATAAATGTCATTCACCATATCAACAGACTGAAAGTTAAGAATCACATGATTATTTTGACAGATGCAGAAAAAGCATTCAATAAAATACAGCATCCCTTCATGCTTAAAACACTAGAAAAAATAGGGATAGTGGGAACATTCCTTAACATTATAAAGGCCATCTATGCTTAGCCCATGGCCAATATCATTCTAAATGGGGAAAAACTGAAAGCATTCCCCCTGAAAACTGGAACAAGGCAGGGATGCCCTCTTTCACCACTTCTATTCAACATCGTCCTTGAGACTCTAGCCAGAGCAATTAGACAAACCAAAGAAATTAAAGGGATACGAATTGGAAAAGAAGAACTCAAACTAACCCTGTTCGCTGATGACATGATTATACATTTAGAGGATCCCGGAAATTCCACCAGAAAACTTTTAGAACTCATAAGTGAGTTCAGTAAAGTATGAGGTTACAAGATCAATGCTCATAAATCCAATGCATTTTTATACATAAGTGATGAATCTTCAGAAAGAGAATTTAGGAAAATTACCCCATTCACAATAGCTTCAAAAAAAATAAAATGCTTGGGAATCAATCTAACAAAAGAGGTGAAAGACCTCTACAATGAGAACTACAGAACACTAAAGAAAGAAATTAAAGAAAATCTTAGAATGTAGAAAGATCTTCCATGTTCTTGGATAGGCAGAATTAATATTGTCAAAATGGCCATACTACCAAAAGTGCTATACAGATTCAATGCAATTCCCATTAAAATCCCAATGATGTACCTTACAGAAATAGAGCAAGAACTTATGAAATTCATCTGGAAGAATAAAAAACCCAGAATAGCTAAAGCAATCCTTGGCAGAAAGAGTGAAGCAGGGGGTATCGCAATACCAGATCTTCAACTCTACTACAAAGCAATAGTAACAAAAATGGCATAGTATTGGTACCAAAATAGAAAGGTAGATCAATGGTACAGAATAGAGGACACAGACACAAACCCAAATAAATACAATTTTCTCATACTAGACAAAGGGTCCAAAAATATGCAATGGAGAAATGGTAGCCTCTTCAACAAATGGTGCTGGGAAAACTTGAAATCCATTTGCAACAAAATGAAATTAAACCCATATCTCTCACCCTGCACAAAAACCAACTCACAATGGATCAAGGACCTTGGAATCAGACCAGAGACCCTTAATCTTATAGAAGAAAAAGTAGGTCCAAATCATCAATTGTTGGCTTAGGATCAGACTTCCTTAACAGGACTCCCATAGCACAAGAAATAAAAGCAAGAATCAACAACTGGGATAGATTGAAACTAAATAGCTTTCTCTCAGCAAAGGAAACTATCAGTAATGTGAAGGGAGAGCCTACAGAGTGGGAGAAAATCTTTGCCAATCATACTTCAGATAGAGCACTAATTTCCAGAATCTATAAAGAACTCAAAAAACTCTACACCAAGAATGCAAATAATCCAATCAACAAATGTGCTAAGGAAATGAACAGACACTTCACTGAAGAAGATCTACAAGCAATCAACAGATATATGAAAAAATGTTCAACATCTCTAGTAATAAGAGAAATGCAAATCAAAACTACCCTACGATTCCATCTCACCCCAATTAGAATGGCGATTATCAAGAACACAAGCAACAATAGGTGTTGGCGAGGATGCAGGGAAAAAGGTACACTCATACATAGCTAAGGATTGCTTTATCTATTCTGCAAATTAGTTGCAAATTAGTGCAGCCACTCTGGAAAGCAGTATGGAGATTCCTCAGAAAACTTTGAATGGAACCACCATTTGACCCAGCTATCCCACTCCTTGGCCTATACCCAAAGGACTTAAAAGCAGCATACTACAGAGATACAGCCACATCAATGTTCATAGCTGCTCAATTCACAATAGCCAGATTGTGGAACCATCCTAGATTTCCTTCAGTTGATGAATGGATAAAGAAACTGTGATATATATATATATATATCACAGTTTCTTTATCCATATATACACACACACAATGGAATATTACTCAGCCATAAAGAATGATAAAATTATGGCATTTGCAGGCAAATGGATGAAATGGAGAATCTCATGCTAAGTGAGATAATCCAATCTCAAAAAACCAACGGACAAATGATCTCGGTGATAAGCGGATGATGACACTTAAAGGGGGGTGGGATGGGTTAGTGTTAGGGTTAGGGTTAGGGTTAGGGTTATGGAGTGGCAAAGAATGGAGGAAGGAAGGACTGTGTAGAGGGAAAAGAGAGGTGGAAGTGGTGGCGGGGAGGGAAAAAATAACAGAATGAATCAAACAACATTACCCTATGTAAATTTATGATTACACAAATGGTAGGCCTTTACTCCATGTACAAACAGAGAAACAACATGTATCGTATTTGATTACAATAAAAAAAAGATTAAATTTTTTGTCTTCATTGTCTGAGGTTCTGTCTTCCAAGTGGTCTAGTCTTTTGGTGATGCTTTCCATTGCGTTTTTTATTTGGTTTATTGTTTCCTTCGTTTGAAGGATTTCCGTTTGGTTTGTTTTTGAGAATCTCTATCTCTTTGTTGAAATGATCTTTTGCTTCCTGCAGTTGTTCTTTCAACTGCTTATTGGTATTATCATTCATTGCCTGCATTTGCTCTCTTAACTTATCCTTTGCTTCGCAAATCATCTTAATCATGTATAATCTGAAGTCCTTTTCTGACATTTCTTCTACCATACTGTCATTGGATTCTATTACTATAGAATCTAGATTTGTTTGGATCATTTTCTTCCCTTGTTTTTTCATGTTGTTCATGTATCTTCCCCTCTAGCAGTGCAGATCTGGGGTATTGCATATTTCCCCCTATATGCTTATAGTGGCCCTATAGGTTTCCAAAACCTTTTCTTTAAGGGGAGATCAATATTAGCAGTGCCCAATTCAGACACTATGCAATCCTAGACCAAATAGCCCCTATGAGGACTATAACAAAATTGTCATAATAAACAGAATGAGTTCAACTATTATCTTCATTATAACAAACAGATTTGCACTAAGGTCTGCAGTTTCTAATGGAGGACAAAGAGGATGCAGAGGGATGTAAAATGTAGCCGTTAATGGGATAAGAAAAGAATATACAGAAGTTCTAGATAGTAGATAGGGTGAGAATGTAATCAAAAGAAATTGGATGATAGCATGCAAAAAAGGGAGAGACTCTGAGGGAACATGTAAATAAAAGGAAAAGAGAGCCAAAAAATGTAAATAAATAAAAACTTAAAATTCTTCAATAAAGAGAAGAAAGCAAATCTACACTATAACAGTCATATAGTAATGAAACCTCCCAGAGTTCAGTAGCCTGATGCATGAGAGGTACCTGACAATGAGCTTCAAGTCTCCAGCAGGCGTCTCAGGATGAGATTTGCCCCACCTAAAGATCGGAGCTACGACTTCCAGGATTATCCAAGGTGGCTGCTCTGGCTTCCAAATGTGTTGGTAATTCGGTAGCTGCAGCTTGGGGTGTGGTCGTGGTCAGCAGACGGTCCTGGAGGTTGGGTGTGTTTGGTGTGGTTGTGGGATCCTGGAGGCTGGGTGCAATCAGTCGGTCTGGGGTCCTGTTGATAGGACGCAGTCAGTTGGCCTGGGGGTCCTGGCAGCAGGGAGCAGTCAGTCTGACGTGAGGGCCCCGGAGGCAGAGCGTGATCCCTCGGGCTGAGGGATCCTGGAGACGGGGCTCAGTCAGTCCGACCAGGGGTCCTACCACGCCTGGCTGTTGTCCCAAAATGGCGGCAGGCACGTGTAACCAAACCTGCAGGTACCGTGGCAGAGAATTTCCAGGTAACAGCAGGCAGCTGGCGCTCCACTGGCAGTCTACGGTCAGTCTGCTGGCAGCTGTTGGACGATCGGGAGGTGAACCTCAGGTGGTGGGTGGTGGGTGATGGGTAGGTGAAAGGCAGGCGATGGACAGGTGAGAGGCAGGGAAATGGCGGATGATAGGCACCTGACAGTGAGCAATCTGCACTCAAAAAAGGCGTCATATGCTGGCAGACTGCAGGTGATCGCAGTAGACAAATGGGGTAAACAGCAAGGGATGGATAAGCAGCAAAAACTACGTCACCAAGAAACAGATATCCTCTGCTTGAAACCAGAGTTATGGAGCGATAAGGAATGCAGCCTCCCCCTAGTCCGCCATCTTGGATCCTCCTCTGTTGTTGCCTTTAAAGCAGGAACACTATGCCAACTTACAACAGCAGGGTAAGTTCTTTTCTGGAACTCAGTATTTATTCTGATGATTTGCGTTGTTCTTTCTACTCTGCCAACCATCTTCCAAGAAAACACTAATGCAGAAATTTGAGTAAAAGTTTATCTGGGCTTTAGTTTTCTTATCATCATCATCATCATCATCATCATCATCTCAGAATTAGCGGGTGCTTTTATTTCTGATTTTAAATCACCTCCTCAGTAATGAAAACAAGGAATTTGTCAAACAATTTCCATAAAATAATGCAGAGAAGTGGCAAGGGGGATAAAGAAAGCAGAAACAGAACCTGGTATATGCTGAGAAGGACTTGCCCTCAACAGTTATCATAGACATCAATTACTGTGTCATGATTAGCTATAGATAACTAATAGTAGCATGATAGGAAATGTTGGGACAACTGATTCATCCAATTTAATATTCTTCTCTCATGTCCAACTAATAACTAAAATAGAGAGTGGTGCAGTTATTGCTAATATTAGCCTTCTTTCAGAACATGAACTGGATAACTAAAGCTTAAAAGAGATAGATTGACGTTTTCTTCTTTTTACCTTTGAGGTAACAAGTTTATTCGAAGGTTGCATCTTTGTGTACCACTGAATATGGAAAGGGTAACAAGTTATCTATGTTGCCAATTTTATTTCTCTTCTAGATTTTTCCTTGAATTAGTCTGGCCATTCAAACTTTGGCCAGCCTGTTTTCATTCTTTTTTCTAACTTCTACACTATCTCCACCCTCATTTATAAAGTGAGAATGACATGAGGACTGCATCATATTGATGTCGATAAGTTATATTCAGATAACATTTTGTTATAGTGCATCTTCAATATCTCAAAAGGGGCTCAAAAAAGCAAACACTGAAAGCCTATATTTCTTAGACACAGAATAATGATTTTATATTGTGAAACAAACAATGGTGGTAAAGCACTAGAGGTTAAATGCAGTGTATTTGTTCCAATGACTGTAAAACTTACCTCACATATTTATCAGTCTGGTCAATCAGGAATGCATTATGCAATCATCCTTTTTTTTTTTTTGGGTGGTGGGGACCGAACCCAGGGCCTATGTGCTTGACAAAGCAAGCACTCTACCAACTGAGCTATCTCCCCAGCCCCCAACGATCATCCTTTTTATGCAAGACACACCTACAAGAATGCCTTGTTTTCTTTGGATCGATGGCTCTTCTGTTTGGGGCTGTTTTTGATCAAAGCAGTTTCCCACTTTAGGGTTTTCACTTTCCTAACTCACCAAGTAAAATTAAACTCACATGCGTGTGGTAACTCCTCTATTTAAAGAGTTTTGGGCAAACATATCCACTTCTTGCTGCTTGGTCAGTGGTAATACCCTTGGTTTCTTGATTCCAGGACACAGCCAATCTTTGGTACTCTAAGTTTTAGCTTCACCCTAGGACCCCTTTTATTGAATCACTATTTTTTTAATGTTGAAAAGCGCTTTAACCGTGTGAAAAATCCTTGTATGTATTCATTGTGAGAGCCTGTCTCTACTACATAATGTGGACAGATTCATTTTTTTCCATCACAGTACTAGCAAATGCAGTTCTTGTAAATGCCAAGAAAACACACCAATTAATAATGATAGTCTTATGTCACCTGGCCTTTTGTGCAAAGTTGTTATTTCCACAAGGGTCTCTTTCTTATTCACCATAGACTGAGCGGTGAATCTTTTGTTGTTTTTATAAATGAATTTCAAATACAGACTTTTGGAAAAAAATTCACCTAATATTACTGAATAAACTGGGATTCAGTTAATTCTATCAGACTTTTTAAAAATCGAAGTAAGTTTGGACTCAAAAATAGATGAATAATTAGTTTTTTAAGAGGTTCGAACTAATTTCCAGAGCAGCAGTTCCAATTTACACAGCCAACATCAATGCATGTGGAATGCAGTGGATCTGAATCCTTTCCTGCATCTTTTATTGTCATTTATTAATAAGTTAGCTTTTTTGGTAATCATACACTGACATCTTTAGACTATAATATTCATCTCCCTGATGACTAGGCTTTTTAAACACCCTTTCTTGTGCTTCCTTGGCATAGGTATATCTTCTTTTGTGATTTGTCTCTTCTTGCCTTTTCTTGGCTTCTACCACTTTCGGTAGTGCTGGGGATCCAACTCAGGGCCTCGTGCATGCTGGGCAAGCGCTCTACCACTGAGCTACATCCCAAAGGAACAGACTTTGGATACACAGAACAAATTGAACAGGATGGAAGGCATGAGGCGGGTAGAAAAGACCAACCCCAACAGGTCACCATTGTGAATGACTATGTTTTGGGTAACACTCTCAAAAGGAAACAATTGTAGAAAGGGGGAGCAATTAATTGCTTGTCCATGCTTAGGGGTGGTGCTGGGCCGGGCGGTGAGTGTGATTATAAAGGGGTAGCACGAGAAAGATCTCTGTGGTGATAAAACCGTTTTGAAACTTGAGGGCAGTGGTGGCTACACAAATGTGCACATATGATGAAGTGGCACAGAAGAGGACACTCCCATGGCACCAGTATCAATGTCCTGGTTCAAACGTCGTTCCATAGCGGTATAAGATGCAACTATCGTGGGGGAAACTAGATGAAGAGTGCACTATGTTTGCAACTTCCTCTGCATCTAGGATGATTTCAAACTAAAAAGTACAGACACGCGCGCGCACACACACACACACACACACACAGTCACATTCTATCCAATCTGGCGCTCCCTCTGGGTTCTCATCCCTAAAATGGGGAAAAAAAAAAACGCGCTTTGAAAAAAGCAAGTCAGAGACACCACATAGATGCTGTGTACCATATTAGCAACCAGAAAAAGTGGGGAGAAACCGCCGAAACCCAAGGAGGGCAAACGGCAGTTGACACCATGGGAGCAGTGCTAAGGGCAGTGTAGAACCATTGCTGTGTGGTTGCCCTTGCCAAGGAGCAGCTCCTCCCAGCACGCCTCAGGGGGCATGTTAAAACTGCTAGGGGAAAGGCTGCTGCTACACTTCTGGAGTTGGATTGAATTGCTGGCTGGTGGGATTCTTTGTGATCCGGCTGCATGTCATTACTCTTCCTGACCATGTGTCCAAAAGGATTCCAAGGAGTTGGCGATGTTGACACTCCTGGTCCCATCTGTTCTGATCTGCCTTCCCCGGAGGGTGACAGTGTCAGAGTTATTCTGTCTATTCTTGAAGGGGTGTCTGAAACTTCCTTTTGCTTTTCCACCGCACCTGCTTTTGGCTCTTCTCCTCTCTTCCCTGTATCCTTCCTTGGACAAGAAAGGGTTGGGTGGTACCGGGGTTGAGGGTCAGGTTATTGAGGTCTTGCATTAGCTTATCCCAGGGGGAAGAAAAAGAGGTTGCTTTCTTCCCTGTGGAGATCCCGGAAGTGTTCCCCATACACTTCTGGCAGTAAGGGCATTCACATTTGAATCTCTTCTGATCTGTATCATGTGAGGAAGTGGATTTTGCTTTCCTCTCCACCTGATAAGGTGCCCCGGCCTTGGTGTATTGCTGTCTCCCACGTTCCACTAACTTCTTTTTCTTCTGAGGTAATCTGGAACTTCCCCATTGCTGCTCTTCTTCCATCCTCTCAAAGAAAAAGGCATATATTACAAACACAAAGAATCTACTGAGAAACTCTCATGTGCTCAGCTTTCCGGAAACACCTACTAACACACCCGCACACCTTCCAGAAAGAGCCCCTGATGATTTCAGCCACTGAAATTTATATTTCGAGGTACCTTGTTCAGCCATTTCCTGTCGTGGGCACCAACATAAGGAAATAGTGTGGTCTGCACATTTGAAACATTGACTCGAAGCCAATCTGCCCCCTACTGGATTATACACGCCACAGTGGAACACTCAGGATCCCACTCCTTCAAGTGGAGAGCACAGATCACCATGTCACACTGAACAAATACCAATGTCTTTGGAGCACCCCTCCACACAGAGCCCCTTCCTAGACTCTTTTTTTGAAGCAGTGTTCTCTCCATCAGTTTCATGTAATATGAGGCAGTTCTATCTCAATGGGGCACATTGAGATTCTCTGGCTGGGTGAATAAATATACTCCTGACACAAGGAGGTGGGGCATCAAGGACAGTGACATGTTTGCATCACCACTTGGGTGGGCAGGAGAACATAAATAATAAAAGGTGCCCTCCCTCCCCTACTTCAGCCCCTCATGACTCCTCTTTCCCTCAGCCATAGCCCCTCGCCCTACAGGGATGGATGACCAAGCTGCCTTGGAACAAATATGTGCTCACATTGCCCCTTATGAAGGGTGTGCTTTGAACACTTGCACCTCTTGGTGATGCTAGTAAAAGAGTGTAGAAAAGGCCAATGAACCTAAAGAGAGAGAAATGTCCACAGATTGCACTGGGCAAGTGATTTCCCATGCCTCGCTGTTCCACACTTTGGGCAATCTTTCCCTTTAATCCAATGCTAAACATATTTGCTGAGTGCCTGTCTCATGGCCACCCCCCCTACCCCAGTGCCAGGTGATGTAGAGATATGTACCTTGCACCATGTTGTTTCCCTGTCCTGGCACAGACCCCAGGCATGCTCCCACCTCTCGTGGTTACCCTCTGTGCCTCGATCCTCTACCATCTTCCAGTATCTGCTCACCTGTCACCTTCTCAGTGGAACACCCCAGTTAGAACTGCATGAGAGTCAGGTGCTTTTCTTCTCCATTGGCCCCGCCAAACCCTCTTTCCTACTCTCCTTTTCTAACGGCACACATTGCCTTCTACTGCACTTCAGAATTTGCTGTTCGATTATGTGCAGCACTTAATTCAGTCTCCCCTGCTAGCATATAAACTCAACAAGGGCAGGCGTTTCAGATCACTTAGTGGCCTGGAGTGTCCCTAGCCCCTAGGACACTGCCCGCCTCATAGATGACCCTCCATGGATGTTTGTACTGGGAGCGAATGAAGTGTCTGGCACAGAGTAGGGGCTCAGACAGTTATCGCTGCTTTCCTAGGTGAGCGACACCAGCAAGGAGACAATCAATGAGGGAATGGTGCACACTGCTTAAGCCCACAGGGAGAACATCACCTGGATGTGGTTGGTCCATGCGCCACCCACCTAGCTGCTCAGACCAGGCCCCTGCCAATTCTTCTCGGCTGAGCCGGTGCCTCTCACTCTGCAGAGAGGTGCCACTTTGTTAGGCAGAAGGTCCACACCACACCCAGCGTGGATAGGAGCCCTGAGGCAGAAAGCAGGATCTGGATTCCTTTGGAGCTCCCTCCCTGACCCCTCACCAAGTCTCAGGTTCACTTTCTAAGTGTTTCCAACTCCCAGTCTCCCTGTGTTCAGTGGTAAACATTAACAACACATATGTTACTCCATGAAATGTGGTTTCTTTCACTGCAATCACATCTTCTCCTTCTACTAAATTGCAATGGAGGATTATGGCAGTGATGATTTCCAATCACTGAGTGTCAAACATGTCAACACTGTAATAAAAACTGCTAATGCCCTTTGCATAGAGGAGGAAAAGGAAGTGCTGAAGAAATAGTGACAGGACTAAGGTCAATAGAGCCAGTAAGCAGGAGAACATTGACTGGTGCCATGGTACTTCTGGTTCTAGCCCCTGTGAACTTCCCATCACATGATTCAAACAAAAATATTGCCAATGCTGGGGAAAACTGCATCACCGTGAAAGGTTGGGGGCTGGAGTGGGGTTAACAGGTGGATTTGAATGCTGGACCAGTTTCCTGGTTCTTGAGATGCTTGAAAAATCACAGCAAAATGCCTAAGTTTTACAAGAGGGAGAGGGCAGGAGTCTGGTTTTAACGTTTCTGGAAGGACCAAGATCTAATTCCGGCTCAGGAAAGGGTGCTTGAAGGGAGAAGCTGCTTATCATGCTTGATATCTCTGAGGGTGAGAGTGCTTGGTTGTACAATATTTTCTTTGGATTGAAAGAGTTTTAGGATTTGTTTTGAAAGTAGGATATTGAGAGAGTCACGTGAAAACTAAAAGACGGTATGTGCTTACAAAATCCAAACATTTAGACTGATAAACTGTAAAGAGAGGAGAAGGAATAACCCACAAGTAACCACATATCTTGCCAACTCTTTTCCATCTGTGTGGGAGGGCGCAGATATACGTGTAATTTAAGTTGCGGAGGTCATGCCCTCTATGCTGTTGTATGTAGCGCACACCATGTACAATTTTGTATATTGTGTCTATTCATGTATACATACGATGTTGCAAACATGTGCGATTATTTACTGTTCCTTTTCTGCCCCTAAACTTAATATAACATGAATCAATGACAAAAACAAACGACCTAAATGAGAGTTGTTTTCAAGAACGTGTTAGTAAGAGGACAAACCCTGAGTGAATATAAAAGCACACCACGAAAACTACTAGAAATGACTGCCGTGTTATTGGCTAGACAAATACTGTCGGGAATTATACTTGGTATGATGGCTTACCTGGGAGAGAATCAGTGGGAAGAACTCTTTGAGTACCACATGGAGGGACCTTAATGGAAACTCTGAAAGCCTTGGCAAAAGAAAGCTCAGGAGTAGATTTCTGTGACTGGAGAGACTCAAGTCTACTTGGAGGATGGTGGGTGAGGAGGCTGCCGTGGGGAGGGTGACTTTTACCGAAACCGCCTCAGGAGGCCCAAGGCACACCACAGGTCGACCTCATGATTACAATGCAGTGACCCCTTGGCCCCATTAGGGGTGCTGTTCCATGTAGTGCTTTTCTAGCAACAGGTCCCATGGCCCTCTAACCTCAGGGCCTCAGCAAAGGGAGACTGAATGTGGTGGTGGGGGTGGAGGTGGTATGTGCTGGAAGGTAAATGGCATTAGCGTACGCAAGGGGGAATATTTTGCAGGCCAGTCACCAGTGCAGTGGTAGACGTAGCCTTGTATCCAAACCAGGACATTTCTAACTTCCACATTCAACACAATTGTAATCAAAATGTCAAACGACTTCCTTTTCAGAACTTGAAAAAATGATTGCAATGTTCATGTTCAAAGTCCTGATGGAAGAATAGCTAACCGTCTCAGGTGGTTTTCTGTTGTTATTGTTGCTGTTGTTTCCCATTAGAAAATAGATTGAACAACTTGCAAGGGCATGGGTTTCTGCGATCTGCATGGGCCGTAAGGTGGGCATCAACAGAGACAATGACTTGTGTTGAAGGATCATTTGAACATTCCCCCACTGTTCTCCTAGTGTCAAAAAGAAGGGGAGAGAAGGAATGAAGTTGGTGTCACAGTAGAAGTAGTGTTCAGAGAGGTCAAACACTACCCCGGTTTCCCAGGTCAAGAGAAAGGAAAGACATGAAGGTGTTGCACAACTTCCTCAGTCCTGGCAAGCTGGTTCGTTTTTGCCCTCAATTTGTCAAGATACCTCAGAGAAGCAGGTTAAATGTTGCGTTCATTCTTGTCAGCAAACTCTTGAGAGCTACCATGCGACTGTGCAGGGAGTTGAGGGGACAGGAAGGTGACAGCCAAGTGCTACCTTTCACAGCTCTGTGACTCGGAGAAGACCTGAAAGGGGGCATGACCTAACATGCATGGCCTTAGAGCATGCACTGGGATCAGAGGCATGGGGGAGGCAGAGAGTGCTGGAAGGGAGAAATAAGGCTGAGATCCACTGGGCAACAGACAATAGGAGAGTCATTTCCCAACATGCACGTCCCTTCTACTATGCCTGACCAATTCGTAACCGATACTCCATCAACTCCGCGCACAGTAAGTCCCGGTCTCCTCCTCATCACGTCCATCCGTCCCTGATCACCTGCTGTTTTCTCTTCTCTGGTCCTGCAATCTCTGTCTCAAAATGGCACTCCTCAGAACTCTCACACTCACTGAACAGTGATAATATTCTTTCTGAAAGCAGGTTTGGTTTCCTCAATCCAGGGACTGTATGGAATTCTGCCTCTCTCAAGTACCCAGCAACATGCAACTGGGCACCATCTAGGGAGGGATATTTTATTGTGAAGTTTTGTGGGTGCCGTGAAGTTTCATTTCAACTTTTTCTAACTGCTACTACCCTGAGAAGTACAGCTAAGCAAGGGCACTGATAATGCCTGAAATAAAATGCTGGGTGCACATCACGGAACCTCAGTGAGCTCAGCTCCTCTGGGGCCTTGTGTAGCCTGGTGCGACTGGAGGGAAGATGGAGCAAGAGCTCAGACCAAGGTGTGGCCCTAGGCACTCTGACCTAGGTCCTGCTTCTTTTGCGGCCAGGAGACTCCTTCCTCTCCAGTCTGCATTTCGGACACCCTGTGTCCTGGGCCACGGGCACGAAAGGGTCGCTGAGCCCCAGGGTGTTGGGCTTCCACGTGCCCTGTGATGGCAACTGGAGTGATTCCGGAGACTGTCTCTTCCGCTCCCAGAGTGAAAATCCCCTCGCGTTGAGGAGAAGATGTTGGCCTGGGAGCCAGTGGCAAAAGCACAGTACCAACTGCTCTCTGTCTACTGATGGTGCTGGAAGCACCTCACACATTCCCAACAAGAGACCATGGTTAGACCAAACCATTGCTTTTGAGGGTGTTCAATTCTGTCATGACCCAAGAAGACACACTAGGAAAGGGATCTTTGCAGGCATTCCTAGATCCAGGGGTAAGAATTTCTGCACTAGAGATTCATGAGTGGAACAAACCTTACTCACATTTTGGGGAAAGAGGTCACATTGCATCTTTAGAGAATTATCATGACTAAACCAGTGTATGATTTTATTTCCCCTCATGCCACTGAGCTTCTAGAGGATTTGTTTGGTGTGCCAGGGTCCTCTCTGAAAGAGCACAGGAAATAATACGGAAGGACGTACAGAAACTTGGTGGGAGGTAAATCTACAGGAACCATCAGACTCAGGAACAGGTGTGAGGGAGAACAGGATTTGCCTTGAAGGTGGAAGTGACACAAAGGACCCTGTACGAGAAAACAGAAAGGGAAAGCTTCATCTTCAGATGTCTTTCCTAGTCCCTGCAGTTCATCTAGAAGGAGAGCAACTAGTGAGAGAGAAGAAAATGCACAAGCATTTTCTGGCCATTGACCAAGAAAGAAAGCACCACGAATGTGATATTCACCCATTTCCCTTGGGGAATGCCTGGCTCTGTGTGTAATAAGAGAGAGCAGTGTGCTGTGAGAGACACGAATGGACAGAGACTCCACCAGATCCAGGATCTTGATGATGGCCTAGGCCAATGGGCGGGCAATTTGTTAGATCAGGATTCAGCTTCAGATCAATTTATGCAGAACCTAAAATGGAGTCTCTGGATTCCAACCAGGATGGGAAATGTCAGATGAAGGACGATGAGTTTCCTCAGGGTACTGTGTTTCAGGGAGGGGAGAGCAATGCAGATTCATTAGAAGAAGATCCTGAAAACCCCTGAGCTGACCATGGGAATGAATTTCCTCCCCTTCTACCACATTTCAACACATGCGGGGCCGTCTATTAGAACTTGCTTCCTGAGGGTGAAGGGAAGGATAAAGGGCAAAGCCCTGAGAACTCCAAACAGGAAAACAGCACGAGCACGAGAGGACTTGGCTGTGCCGATGGCAAATGGACTACAGTGAACTACTGAAAGACTCGTGTCTTGCGGGAAATGGTGATGAAAGCAGAGAAGCCTCCCGAGCCCTAGAGAGAGAGGACTGTTCTCAGCCATGCACTTTCAGCAGCCAGAAGCTGTCAAAGAGCTGGAGAGGGAAGACACTCAAGACAGAGGAGAGTGTGGAACCCAGTCTCCCTCGTAATGCCATTGAACTCTGTGATTTTCCACCATCCACCTAAACCTGATTGCGTTGTCCGTGGCAATGAGGACGTCCAACGACGTGTTTCCCGTGTGCAAAGAAGGTGAAGAGAAGGAAAAAGTCCCACCGAGGGTGCAGGCAAGCAGTTCATAGGATCCTGCCAGCTTTTCTCAAGTGCTTGACCTGTCCATGAAAGCAGAACTGTATATTTCTAACCTCAAGATTTAGACAACAAGGGTCCTATATTTATTTACATACATCTGAGTGAAAACGTGTCTCAGTTCATGTAGATATCTAATCTTTAGGGTAAATTTCCTCCTTTAGGAAGGGGAGCGATGAACACTGACTTCCTTTTGGGGAAATTTCCCTTCTCACTATATTTTACATTTGGATTTCAATGTAACTTGCCTTGGCTATATAGCTCATCGTGGACCCAGCCCTCATATTTTCAATAATTTCCACTTTCTCTTCAATGAAGAGTGTCTGATTTTCTTTTTTAAGAAATGTCGAAGAAGCAGGACGTTTAAAAGTAACCCGTGGGTGCTGGGTAAGTAAAAATGTACTTCCTGCCCTCATGCCTCTTTGGTACTTGTAGTAAAGGATGGGTGTGCAATGATGTCATCAGCTGAGAACAGCCATCATTTTCCCCACTGGACAAACGTTTTTCTAATGCTCCCTAGTACAATGCAGAATCATTCTAGCACCACTGTCCTAGGATCAGCTGGTGTACCAAACCCATTTCCACGCCGGATTTCAGGACTCAGTGGACTCTATCAGATTTCAGGGCTCAGTGGACTCTCTATTGCTTTCCTATTGCTGAAAATAAACTCCAAGTCCCTCTGAAGTACCTTCTTGGGCTTGGTTACCCGTTTCCTGGTGGTTGGATAGCTTTCACACCTCCGCTGAAGGCCAGTTTTAGATACCGCTGAATTCAGAAAGATCAATTCAGAGGGGTGGCAGACAAATCAGTTCATTTTCAGGCTCTCTGGGAGGGTCGTTGCTCCTCTCTAAGTTATCTCCAAACCATGCTTCGACACCCTCCAAGAGTGACAAGGTCAGAACACGGGATTCTAAAGTCATCTTTCAAACCGGGTCAATTAATTCCTCAGTTTATAATTAAATGGGCATCCTCAGCAAAATAAGAAAGGTAACCACCTTGACTTCAGTTCCCCGTGTTTCTCTCCCATTCATGATGACGCCTGTCCGTGCTGTTGAGGGCCAGAAAATCAACTGGTCTCTCTCTGTGTTTAGAACAGAGCCACGGGACATGTCTGCACAGCAACTTTGTGTGGCAGTCACAGAACGTTGTCGATTTAAACCTCATTGATAAAAGCCACACAGCTGACTTGCCTACGCATCCCTGTATGACTAGGAAACAAGTGGCTGAAGGGATTAGGATTTTAAGCTTTGGCGGTCCATAAGGACAGTAACGTCTCGTTAATTTGGAATTTATAATCCATCTTCTCTGAGGAGAGTTGGTAGCAAATGAGAGAAGGAATGTTGTACATTAAAGGTATAGGTATGTGGCCAGGTGTGTTGGCACGTGCCTGTAATCCCAGCTGCTGGGGTGGGGCTGAGACAGGAGGATTGCAAGTTGAAGGCCAGCCTTAGCAACTTAGCCAGGCCCAAATCAAGTTAGTGAAACCCTGTCTCAAATAAAAACCAAAAAGAGCTGGGCATAGAGCTCAGTGGTAAAGGGCCTCTGGGTTCAATGTCCATACCCCCCATTGAAAAAGAAGAGAGAAAATCTATAGGTGTGTAATGACTCTGGCCCACACGATATTCCAGTCTGTGCTGATGGAGTCTCATTCCACGGGCCTATGAGTTCCTGGTACAGCCTCCTAGTGTCTAAATCTTTAGGTTTAATATACGTGTATGATTGAATGGTTTTCAAATGCAGGATTTATGAGTTGTTGGTAGTAATAATAAACAAAACTAATGACATAAAACTTCCGCACAGTCTCACCAATATGTAATGTCCGAACAACTACACTGATAGACCCTCATCTCACACCCTATGCAAAAATCAACTCAAAACAGATAAAAGACATAAACATGGGACCCAAAATATAAAACTACTAAAAGAAAACATAAGGGTAAAGCTCCATGACATCAGTATGGGCAATGATTGCTCGGATGTGTCTCTGAAAGCCGGTAACAACATAGAAAGTAGATGTATGTGGTGGATGCATCAAAGCTAAAAGCTTGTGCACGGAGGTGGAAGCAAGCAGCGATTGGAAGGGACAGCCGACGGAATGCGACAAAATACTTGCAATGCTGACCTGTGATGAGGGGGTTCATTTCCAAGTACATAATGGACTCGACTCAATTGTAAGGAAACAAATAACATGACTACAAATTGGGCAAAGGATCTGAGTAGATGGCTCACAAAGGTAAAGGATGGACAAATGGCCAACAAGTCTCCTACAAAATGCTCCACCTCAGCAATCATCAGAGAACGCAAATTAAACCCCCAAAGAGTCGGCTCACACCCGTCGGCATGGCTATTATCTAAAGGACCCTGGATAACAGGTGTTGGGAAGGATGTGGAGAAAATAGAACCCTGGTATGCTCTTGGTGGAAAAGGAAGTTAGAACAGCCATCAGGGAAAAGAGATTGAGGTCCCTCAAAAAAAATGAAACCAGAACTACCAGGTAATCCAGCCATCCTGCTACTGGCTACAAATCAGCCATTGATAACATGACCTAATTTCTAGTCAGTGTATGGTTGCACTACTGGTCTGGGCTCTGTTACATAAAATTGTCCCCCAAGGATGTATAAGTTCTGTAGATAAACATACCCACTGCTGCCTGTTGGCATATTTTAGCAAATCTGTGTAGATGAATGCATAATAGTGCAGAAAAGAGTGTACTAAATTGGATGGAATTATGAGCCTCACATTGAATATTCTCTTTTATGCACGCACACAAGAGAGAGAGAGAGAGAGAGAGAGAGAGAGAGAGAGAGAGAGAGAGAGATATTCACACACTCCAGAAAATAACAAAAGGAAGATATTCTGATGATACCAGTACTGGAGATATGTATTTAAATAAGTCGTTCAGTTATTCTTAGGGCAGAGGTGATAGCAGTGATGTGGTCGGAATGGTACCAAGGAAAGTTGTTGCTAAGCAACAGCTGTCAAAAAGCACCACTGCAGAAGGGATAGCACAGCTGACGGTGTGCGCTATTGTGAGCACCTCCCGTGCCTTCTCGGATTCACTGTATGCAACCCATAAGAGACCAATAAGTGTTTCCTAATTCTTGCGTGTGCTCATCTTCTGCCTCGGAATTGAATATCTGTGGGACCATTGAACGTGTTGTCTTCTGGGTCTGGGTCTGGCATTGCCCCAACAGATATGTGGCAGAAAAGCTGAGGAATGTTTGAGTGCACAGAGGAGGAGGAGGACTAAAAGAAGGTGGACTGGCTGACAACTTGTGGCTTCCAGGACAACCCCTGGTAACCTGCAGAGCTGTCTGATAATGGGGAAAACACGCCCAGGACCCAGAGCTTCCGCCTCAGCTCCCCCAACTTTCTATCCTGAGACCTCTCGGAAAAGAGACCGCAATTATACACTCACACCTCTAGTGCCCAGTTGAGGATTATACGAGAGGAGGAATGTCAATGCAAGTGTTCTCTGGTGTAACCACAACTTGGGGACTGATGTCCATTCCTTTGAGAGTGAGTGGATGGAAGACACCAGGACAGCTGCCAACTCTGGGGCCATCAAGCCTGGGTCAGTGTCTCGGCTCACCCATTTACACCTTGTGCCCTTAGGCAAGTTGTGTGACCTCTGCAGACCTTGTAATCTCACAACGATTGTTCCTGTCTTATAGAGATACTGGATATGATCAAAAGAGACACAACCGCTCTGCAAAGTGCCTGGTACATGGGACAAAGCCACTGCACCTCAGCTCAATCACCGTGTTCAATAATATCTCCCCACAACAACATACACACAACCTGAGTCCTGCATGCAAACTTAGGGCCACAAGTCAGGAGTAAAATTGCAGCATCCCCCGCCTCCCTCCAGGAGATGAGGGGAGGGCCAATCCAGGATGGATCATTTTAATTCCCAAGAGCTCCGCTGAGATCCAAGGGGGAGGAAGCGAGTTCACATGGACTTACCTGGTCAGAAGTCCCTTCCCTCTAGGCAGAAGTCAGTGTCTTTTGCTGCAATGGAGCTCTGGTTTTGTCACAGCAAGCAGTTGTTCTCAGAGTGGTATTTTCTCACTGGGTGACTATTGTGGGGACTGTTGAGTCGTTTTCAGAGGGCTGTGTGGGGAAAGCAGATTAATGTTTTACAGGTCATGAAAGAAAGGACCCACATCTTAACCTCGATACCATTTGGAAATCACAGAGCGATGCTCTGGGTACCCTGCTGGAGGCATGACAGTGCCATTCATGTTCCTTGTAGAGAAGGCACTGGAGGAGAACAGATCGAGCAAGGGACCCCTACACAAGAGGCAACAGCACCCACCCGAAGATGGAAGATGCTCATACCTGCAGGCAGGAGCCTCTGCGTCCAACTGCTTACCAAGGTGGGGAGTGGGGTCTTATGGCCTGGCTGCCCCCATGCTGTTCCTACTTCATTCCCCCCACTTCTGAACTGGCCGCGAACCCTGTTCACGCTTAGAGCTCCCACTTGTGCCTTCGGGTACTTTTCCCCAGCTCTCCTCTGCTATGCCCCTTCAGCGATTGCTTGGGATTTTCTCAAAAAATCTGCTCCCCTTACCCCTTTATTTCATTTCATTTTTTACAATGTTTCATTGGCATGTTATGATTATGGAAAATATTGGGGATTCATCTCTCCATATTTGTACATGCACATAACATCATTTGATCAATGTCACAACAATTTGATTCTTTTGTGGATTCCCCACGTGTTCTCAGGCATGGGGCCCTTCTTTCTTATTTTCCAGTATAGGTATGAGCCAAAGACGCTTTGCTATTCTGTGATATGATTCTGAGAATGTTGGCTGGAGCGAAATGGCCACCATATGGGTACCATATCCAGGTAAGATGGGGACAGGGGCTTTCTGAAAATCTTGGCTTCAGTGAGCAAGTCGGCCTTGGGAATTTTTGCTATCCCTGATGATGGCACTACTCCATTGCCACACTGGGCAGGAAGACCTCTAGGGATTACTGCCACAGTCCATGTCACGGGAACCTAAGGACAGGAAGAGAAGCTGGTGAAACAAAGAGTCACTTAAGGAACGGGAGTGGAACAAGGAGAGAGACCTTGTTGTGGAATTGAGAGAGGTAAATCTGGATGTCCCAGGCTCACCTCCTTGAAGAGATAGAGCCAAATGGCATCTATGTCCCCCACGTATCCCATAAACCAACCTGCCGGGTAAGGCTATGTTCTTCCAATAAGTATTCCCTGAGGGCCCACTCTGCTACATCAATCCCTTGCAGATGGGAAGGCTTACTGGAACTGCTCAGTACAGCCACGAGCTGTACCCAGTATGCAACTGAAAGCAGCCGTGAGAGCCATGGCAGGCCCTTGGCAAGGGTGGCTGGGAACACGGGAGAGGGCCCCGGGGCCCCGGTGGTCAGGGAAGATTCTCCCAGGGCCTGGTCTGATAGATAATTTTAAAATGTTTTTGTTGGTGCGGTATAATCATACACGACAGTGGGGTCCATTGTGACATCTTTGATCAATCACAAAACATGATTTGATCAATTTCATTCCCCAGGACTTACACTTTGCATCACCTCCTTCTTGCGCCGGAACCCTTTGCTTTACTCCGTTGTTCTCCCTTCTCTTTTGTCTCAGTTGGTGTATCATAACTATACATGAGCATGAGATTCACCGTGATAGGTTCCTACATGTACATAGCACATTTTGGTTGATTTCACTCCCTAGGACCGCCCCTTTCCCTCACCTCCTGTCTCCCCCTCCATCCTCTTCCTCTACTCTTCTGCCTTCTATTTCCCTGAGGACCCCGTTTTATTACTTTTTCCTCTCTAGCTTCTGCACGTGAGAAAAAGCATCTGACCCCTGACCTTCTCTTTCCCCCACTTTCAGATGAGAAAACCGAAGGTCAGAGAGGTGAAGCAATTGACAGGAACGGAATGGTGGAACCCATTTTCAAACTACAACTGTTGAAATGCAAATCTTCCCTCTGTGAATGTTCCAGTCTCCCCAGCTTGATTCTGCCATCTGTCTTTATTCACATTCGCCACCCATCCATACCTTCCCTTCTTCTGCTTCAGCTCTTTCATTCTTTGGAACTGCTCTCTATCTGAGACCACTTTTGAGTCCATTGGGGCCTTTCTAGAGTGGATGGGTACCTTGCCCTACACCACAATATGGCCACAATGAGCATCAAACACACCCCCAAGGCTCTATCCACATGCAGTTGCCAACTGGAAAGCCGCCCCTCCTCTCTAAAGCTAGTCAGAACATCCTACAAGAAAGACGTTCATCAAATGCCAGGAGTTCCCGTGCATGAGATGATACCTCTAAGATTTTCCATATTCATGCATGCCGGTTACTAGGCCTTGTTAGAAATATGGCCTGTGACCACAGTGGCCTTTCTTAGTTTCTCTGTCTCCATCACTAATAACTGAGTGGTGAAGCCAAGCCAGGCCATGAATACTTGATCTTTCTGACCTATCTCTTCTATGTCCAATTTTTGATCACGGGGCAATTCTAATGCCTGCTATCCAAACCATGCCAGGAGACTTGTTCTTCTTATAGTGATGCCCTCACTAGAGATTCTTGACAAACTTGTTTAAATAAGTATGATTGAATGCAGGAGCCCAGAACATCGCTGTTAAACCTGCCTAATAACACCTTGCATTTCCACAATGAGATTCTTGGATGTCTTCCAGAGGGGAAATGTGCCTTTCCACACTGAATTACTTTCCCCGGCTGTCATATAGATCGACCACAAAAGCCCTGGCGTCAGATGACAGAAATTTACCATCTCCTGGCATCTGCCTGTCCGAAGGCCAGGTGGGGTTGGTGGTAATCCTGGTTTGGGGTCTCACAACACCCACCTGGAGATGCCCCCAGGCCTGTATTCCGCAGTGGAGGCTCTGAGGTAGAACGTGCTCCCAGGCTCACCCAGGCTGAGGATGGAGTTTAGTCCCTTGCAGCCCTAGAAGTAAGGTTCCTGTTCCCTGGATGCCTGTCCCATGACGGCAATGTTTCCTCCCAGAGGCTCCCCAATTCCTCCTTCTGCTCTCCCTGTGGCCTCCTCCCACCTCCCGTTCTGATAATTCAGCATAATTTCCCTGTCCTAAGGTCACAAACTGATTCACACTTTTGTTGGCATCCCTGCCGGCACTACCGGGATATGTGTCTGGCAGAATATCCAGGGTATGGGAGTCTTGGGGGCATACCCTTCTGTCTACCCCACACGGAAACCCTTCAATTATTTTATACTTTCCAAGGGATGTTGTGAGTCCTGTGGCAGACACCAAGGAGACAATGTTTTCTGACACTGTTTCAAGACCAATTAGCTACTGAGTGCCACACACAGACCAAAGATCCTGTCTGTATTCCCAACCAGGTAAAGACCAAACGTTCCAGACCCGGGGTGTGAAATGGCAGCTGTGAGACTGACAATTGGGCTCTATGGGGAATACGGTTCCTCCCACGGGAATCCCCACAAGTTAGCTTGAAAGATCAAGGGTGTGCAAGGTCTTGTGGAGAGACTCACACTCACCTGTCCACTTTTTAGGAGATGGTCTTCCTGTGTCTCTCTGGATCACGTCCGGGCCGTCCTCACCCCTAATGATGCTTCAGTCCTTCTCACTATGATATGAAGTGCACTGTGGGAGGGTACAGGCCTTAGACCTTCCTGAGCCAAGTCCTGCTGATCTCCTAGGGGAGCTGTATCCTCCTGCCACCATCACTCAGAAAGTGGTGGCTGGATGTGGCAAGGGATACCTGAGAGAAGGTAGAATTCTTTGGGAGAGAGGATCTTCCCCTGCAAGGGGGTGGGACAATTAGATGATACACAGTGTCCTCAACTCCCACCCTCTAGGCCTGGAGTGATGGCGGGAAGAAGTCCAGGGCCCTAGTGGTGCTCAGGTTCTCAGTGTGACAAGCCAGCTTGATTTCTTTCTTTCTTTTCATGTGAAATCAAGCACTGCTCCCTGATCCAGACCCCTGAAACCAGCACACCCCCACCCCCCACCCCCTCTGGACGGTGTGGCAGCACTGGAGGGGACCTCCCCCAGTGGTGATGGTTAGCTGGGACTCCTGGTGACCCAAGAATAGTTTCCAGGGTACTGCAGGTGATGTAACAGTGGAGTGATGCGGAAACGGGTCATAAATTCCAGCCTCCTGGTGGGGAGGGGTTTAGTGGGGATCAGGGGTGTGTGCCCAGGCAGGAACAGGTCACAGTGTAGAGGCATCAAAAGGAGATAAATGGAGGGAATTAGAGAATATCATGCTAAGCGAGATGAGCCAATCCCAAAAAAACCAAAGGCCGAATGTTTTCCCTGATAAGTGGATGATGATATATAATGGGGGTGGGGGAGTGGGGGTGAGAGAAGAAAGGAGGAACTTTAGATCACATAGAGGGACATGAGAGGGAGGGGGATATGAAAAATGGTGGAATGAGACAGACATCATTACCCCACATACTTGTATGATTACACAAATGGTATGAATCTACATCGTGCACAACCATAGAAACAAAATGATGAATCAAAATGCAGTCTGTAAAAAATTTTTTTAAAAAGTGAATTAAAAAAATTAAAAAATAAAGGTGCTGGCCATGTCCGTGTGGCAGCCTGGCTGTGGAACTTATTTCCTTCAGAGTGCACATCAAAGTATAACATTCGCCTTCATTTGTTCGCATCTCTTTCTCACAGGAACGCAGAGACCTGTGACACTACTTGAAGTATCTTGCACACTCAAGTGATATAGACAGAGGGCTTCCCTTTTTGCCAAGGACCTAACACACATGTGGCGAGGCACTGGTAATTCACAAAGTGGAACATGATTTTTTCACAAAAGGATCACGGCAGTGTAGCCTGATTTACCCAGACTGTTTTCACCATCCTCATAGTTTAGATTATGAAAGTAAGCCACAGAGGGCTTCAGTATGCTACACCAGGTAACACTGTAAGAAGCACTGGAACCTAGGCACAAATCCACACATTCTGCATTTTAACCACAACGCTGCCCTGTGATAGAATGCTTCTCCGGCTGTTGCCATTGCCACTGTTACAGAAGTTTTTTTCTTTTTTAATTGATTTTTTATTGTTACAGACTGCATTTTGACTCATTCTACACAAATGGGGTACATCTTTTCATTTCTGTGGTTGTGCACGATGCAGATTCACACCACTCGTGTAATCATACATGTACAAAGGGTAATGATAGCCATCTCATTCTACCATTTTTCATACTCCCCGCCTCATTTCCCTCCACATAATCGAAAGACCCTCCATTCTTCTCTCACCCCGCAGCAGCCTGTGAGTTCCGCGAGCACAGGAGCCCCACACTCCACGAGAATCACAGTTTCTGGTACCCCATTCTGAATAAACTCTATCACATTTGAAAATCAGGTGCTGAGATGGGACCATGGGCAGGGATGAAAAGAGCCACCAAGTTGCTAACCTTCTGTGAAGGTCACTCCCAGATGAAAGCCAAAGGGGAACGATGCAAAACTGTTGCTTAAGGGAAAGTGATGGAAGCTCTTTGTGCATTTCCCCCACTGGACTGAGACCTGGTTCGTTCTTGGAATAAGCTCAGTCTGCTTGTTTCTAGGAAAGGTTTCTTTGGTCACAGTAGGGAAGACATGGTCGGGGACTGTTCTGCATTTTCCACGTCACATTACCATTCTTGACAATGTCCCTGGGGACTGTGCAATGAGGAAGACAGAGCAGCAGAGGGTAGAAACTCTGGGTGCTTTACGATGTCAACGCCACTTTGATTTGAATGGTCTGCACGACAATCTGCCCGTGGACGTTTTGTTACAAGAGATAACGATTGACCATCAAGATCATAACCGGCTGCTCAAGATGGTCGTTTTTGGCAAATCTAAATGGCGCATCTGAACATTCTCACTGAGCCACGGCTGGCAGGGGCAGTGGGGTGCGGGGCTTCCTGTTCACTCTGACTTACCAAGACGGCAGGAATCAGACACCTGCCAGCCGCTTGAGTCCTACTCGGAGACTGTTAGGAGACCTGACCCATCTCCAGGGTCCCCACAGAAAGTAACACAAAGCCATGGGGGGAGTGGTGCCAGTTCCTGCAGCAGGACACGTGAAGCCTGTTTGTGAGGGCCTCTCTTGCACTCTGTCATCTAATTGAATGCATCTCTACACAGCACACCTAAAAATGACAGGTCGTAGAGAGAAAGTAAAATCACAGACATGGTATAAACCCTGCACCTACAGCCATACATATCCCTCTCCCCAGGGCAGGGATGGTCTGGATCCCCAAGGGACCCTGGCCACCTTCTCCTCCACACTAATGCCTGGCTTGCCTCAGACAATGGCTGGGCTGTGTGCATTTCCATGTTTCCCTCCACAGGGAGAGTAGGAAGAATGGAATTAGTCCTCAGGCGCTCACCCGGACACGGCCCAGTGATCACTGGCTACAGTAATGCGTGGCCATTGCCAGGACTGGAGTCCCAAACGTATTCTTCAGAGACAACGTCTGAATTCCCTGGTCTAGGAAGCGTGGAGGAGGGGATGTGGATCGTCACACACATGCCATGACCCAGGCATGCTGAAGGACACTCCTTTTGCTTTCCACTCAAAATCTGTAACGTAATGATCACAATATCTAGGGTACACTGGGCTCTTCCTAAATCGTGGGACGTCTCCTTTTGATGCCTCAGCTGCTGCTCTACTACTACCACCATGAATATTAGTTTCATAACGATGGCAAATAGTTTTCGCTGACACCCTCACGTGCCCGGCACAGTTCAGAGTACGGATGACCTCCCATCTTTTAGCACGTTAAGCAGCTGCTGCCATCATCCCCAGCCTACCCATCAGGAAATGAAGGTACACATAGGTACAGTAACTTGCCTGCGTTCACACAACTTCTAATTGCTAGCTCTCCCATCCTAACTTAGATCTACCTGCTACCAAAACCAGTGGTCTCACCCCTGGAAAGGTAAACTATGGTAGAAGATTCTGGTCCCTGTGGGGTCTTAGGGATCTGGATGAAGACACCATTTCCTATTTCATTAGGCCTGTCAACTGAGACATAATCAGGAGTCCTTCCTGAGTTCATTTCTTTTAATAACTAGGCCATGAGAGATATCCTACAGACATAAGGATGGAATGCTGATCTCCTTCTCACACCTGCTCCATGGGGACAAAATATTGAGTGAAAGGCAAATAGAGCTAGCGAGCGATCCCAGCATATGTTGCCACATCCAAGAAAAAAATGGCACCACACTTGGTATTGTCACGTCTGTCACATTCTAGAAGCAAGTGGTATCAGCTGGGTGGCTCTCACTTGTGGTCTGAGTTGTGGTGATGGTCAGATGTGAGCGGGAGCAGCAACGATCTGAGGCTGTCCTGGCCTGGGCTGCCAGGCAGACTCACTCACTGGCCTGGCTTTTCTTCCGGAGTGCTGAATCTTTGAGGCATATGACCTTTTGAGCTCCAGTGGCCTCTCCCTGTCTCTTGGGGTCATTGCAGCATGGTCGTGTTGATGCTGCCAGCTTCAGCACACTAGGGTGAGAGTTTCAGGAAACATCCATGGAATGAGGAAGCCTTCTTCATTATCTTCCACCTGGAGGAAACATACATCACTTCTGCCACATTATAGTGGGAGGGAAGGTATGGACAAGGGTCGGGTTCAGAGGATTCCTAACTCCGTGGGGCTGTGGCAAACCAGCAATGGCACCTGAGTCGATAGGACTGATCAGGCTAGGAGTAAGCACCAACAGTGTAAACAGGCAGTGCTCAGATGCAGCAGCTTCCCTTTGACAGGTATACAGAGACCTGTGGACAATGTCATCACGTTAGCTCTCCTGGCAAGGGCAGAAGACGGAAAATGGCCTAAATGCCCATCAGAAGGAAAGTGAGTACTACCTTGAGCCCCATCCACATATAGGATTGTGTCACGAATTCTGGGCAGGCTTGGAGGTCTTCAGATCCTATCCAGGAATGAAAGCATCATCCCTGTAATGTTGGGGTGGAGTCCACTGAGGCCACCAGGCCCTCTGTGTTCTCTTCTGCTAACAGAACTTCTCTCATGTCCTCCTGGCTCATTTTAGTATTGCCCCCCAGGCACACTCTGCCTTTCTCTGGGCATCTCCTGGTCATTTCTGCCTGCAGAGCACTTCCTCAGGCAAGTGTTGGCTGACTCCCCGCCCCATGAGGTTCCTTTTCCCTGCCAAGCCCCCTCCAGGCTCACCTTCATTCCCCTGGAGTGTAAGGAAGGGTACATCAGCTTACACACTTCCTTGCATAACTGCGTGCCTCTCCAAGCCGCTACGCCTCTCCAAGCCGCTCACACTTGTGCTACTCTGTCCAGGGCCTAGAGCAGTGTTTGCCAATCCTGGAGCTCACATGGCCGGCAGGTGACCTCTCAAGGCACTTTCAGTGGTGGACTCTCCTACCTGTAGCTTTTCTCTTCAGATGTCTCCTTGGTAAGGCATTCCCTAATTGTCGGGAAGTGTGTGCTTTGATCTGCGAGGGAGTTCCTTCTTCTCTAAAATTTCAGCTATGTGGCCTTTTTAAAATGATGACATTATTATTGCCAGTCTCCTGCTCTCCAACTACAGCTGAGAAGCACTTAAAAAGAAGAAAATTCTAGTGAGGTTTTCAGAAAGAGATGGGAATAAAGGGGCGGAGGGAGACCAGCTTAGGGATAGGAGTAGGGTTTTGTTGCCCCCTGGGGGAAGCCTCCCCAAGAGCTCCCTCAGGTCAATTCCCCCTCACCCTTCCCCTGTGATGGGCTGACAGATCTGGCTCCATGACAATGTTATAGGCCAGACGCTGAGGGAAATGACTAAAGAGACTCCATTTTGCTCTGAGACTCCATGTTATGTAGGAGACAAGATTCTCCCATGGGAATACCCCGCCTCTGTACCCATCCTCAGTTACTTAGTGTGACATGTTTAACAATACAAAATGACAATTCTTATGTAATAAAACACTGCTCTCTTTTGATCCCTATTGCTCCTAAGCAATGTAACATATGAACGGTGATTGTGTGGACGTTAGTAACCATTCTTTAGTTTGTACCTAGGTGACCCACTTCCCCTCTGTCGATGTCTCATGATGTAAGTTTGTAATTTCAAATCAGAACAACAGACACTTATGATTGATGTGATTTTTGGTATAAGAACCCCTACAACCCTGTGGTTGGGGGTGTTCTTTCAATAGCCATTTTGGGGGGGCATTGTGTGACAGTCATCCGGCTGGCTTAATAAAGACTATCAAATTTGGACTTCTCAGTGGTGATGGGTCTGTTCTTAAGTTGCGCCCATAACACCCCATCCCAGGATGTGTGCAGAGCTCTTCTGTTCCTGGTTGCAATCGACGTGTCCTCTGACGCATATGTAATGGCAATTCAATCACGTAGAGTCCCACCCATCCGAACCACTCTGGTGTGGGCGCGTGAGAGAAGGAATAATGGAAAGATTGTATATGATGGGAAATCTGTAGCTCCTGAGACTCCTTCCAAAGTTCCTGATGGACCGAGGCAGGATCTGCCTTTGCATCAGAAGAGCCAGCATTTATTAACTTACTTCTGTACTCGCACACTGCCTACCAGGTCCCCAAAGCTGCTCGTGATAGATGTCATCTCCTTGATTTCTGAGTTGTCAGACTTTTGTGGGCACTGTTGTGAAGTCAGAAGTAACACAGGGCCTGGCACATTGTGTAGGCCATCACCAAGGAACTGCGGCCTTACTGAATGGGTCCCTCTCCCAATCTTCATGTTTCCTTAGATGATCGAGTGTGTGTATCTGTGAAAATCAGTAGAGGTTTTGGTGCTCATGTGTCCAGACCTGCTCCGTCTACAGAAATGTGTATTTCTTATGGTTTGCATCTGGGATATCCCTTGAAAACTCATGTGTTAAAGGATTGATCCCCAGTGCACAGTATTCAGGGCAGGTACTGAGGGGTATATTTGAACCACAAAGTCACTGATCTCATTGGCACAGTATTTCATAGATGGATTTGTAACAGAACGGACTCTTGGGAGGTGACAGAAACTCTAGAAGGTGGGAACTAACTGCAAGAACAGGGTCACTAGGAGCATGTCCTGGATGGGTAAGTGTTTCTACCCCATCCCAGTCTTTCTCCTTCTCTCTCTCTCTGTCCTTCCCTGTGTCTCCTTCTGTCTCTGACTCTCTTTCTGGGTTTTGGCCACCAGGAGGTGAGCCACACCCTCCCCAACATGATGTTGTGGCTCACTAAAAGCTCATAGTGATAGGGCCAAGCACCGATGGTTTCTAAAGTTTCTAAAACTTCAGAAACAGGGAACCCAAATAAAGCTTTCCTCGTTTAAGTTTTCTTTCTCTGGCATTCTTTCACAGTGAAAGAAAGCGGACTGACACAGCATTGAAGCTAGACAGAAGGACGGTGTAGAGACTCGGCTGTAGGCTCAGGTCACCTGGAAAGGCCGAGGCTGTGCGTTGTTGAATGTGGCGAAGGCCTCCACCAAAGCGACCAGGAAATTTAGTCATCTCCTGCCAATGCCCCTTAGAGGAACACGCAGGTATGCTAACCAAGGGAGGAAGATTGGAGGCAGGGCATGAAGGGCGGTGCCCTCATCTACACTGGCTACTCTTTTTCCATGGGCCCTCCAGCTGACCACATATAATTCTGCCACATCCTTCTCCAGCCTGAACCTTCTACCTCCTCAGAGCCCCTGGAAATCTTTTCCACACAAGGGACTCTTAGGTACCTTGTAACCCACCACAGATACCAGACTTCTCCCTCGACTCACTGTTCATTCCACAAGGATGCAGAGTGCCCTTGAAATTCCTACAAGTACCCACCACAGGAGCCAGCAACCTAGAGTGTGCGAGGGCACAGCGGGGGGTGCAATAAGAACTCTGTGGCGGGTAAAGCAGTGGAGAGATGGGTGGAGACTGCCCCCACACAAAGGCTTGGGAGACTCCATCTGCGGTGAAAACAGCAGCTCTGGTCTTGAGTCAGCTACACTGCATTATGGTGTGAACTTCATGGGCTTAATCCTCTCTGAGAACTGGCTTTCAACATGCACTCTTAGGATGATACTACATTCATAAGGTTCTATTGGATAAAGAAGGTGAGATAGCAGAGAGCAAATATGCTGTTTGAATGGGACAATGTGTTGCTGCCACACACAGAGACTGGACTCATTTGGGGCATCTCTACCTCATCTCTCCAGACAGACCCACACAAATGTGGACCGTGCAGACACACATCTGTGCTTATGATTGAACCCAAACCTTAGAGTTCATAAAGAAATCCTTCAGTCTCTCTTTGCGAATTGGGCAGCAGGTGTGGGTAGGCAAATCCTGCCACGTTGTTTCACATCTTCTGTTCTCTGAAGTAATCACAACGACATGTTTCAATTCACCTCCGCTCAGGTATTCTGCATTCTCTCCAGGGCTCACAACACTTTGCCTGCTTGTTGCTATAACAACCTCTGCAGATGTCACTATGCACAGGATGCCATAGAGCTGAACTGAATCTCCCATCCCAAGAATGCTATAATCTCTTGGCGATAACCAACAGAGGCTGTCGTCTGAAAGATGAATACTTTTTGCCTCATGACAGGAGTCGCAACATATCTGCTCAGGACAGATATTGAAACAATGCTGCAACGCTCTGGTTCCCACCCAGCAAACAGGGAAGGGTTCATCCTGGGAATGACTATTGGGGTGCCAGTCAACTAAGAGCGGCACTGGGAACACTGAGGCCACGGGCACCAGGACCTACACACAGCCCTCCCCCTTGCTTCCACAATGAGGAGAGGGTTCGGTCTGTCTGCACTTTCTGATAGCTAATGCCACCAGCCTCTCAGCTAGTGTGTAGAGACTCCACTCCCATCCTCCGCTCTGCTCTTTCTCCTCATAAACATGTCCGGCACATTTAGACAACTCCTAACATTGTCATGGATCTGAGACTTTGCCTGATCCTCTCCAACAGCCCTACCCCAGGCCTGGATTCCATCCCTGTGCCCTTATCAGATCTACATGAAACTCTGATAAGCACTGCATTCCCTTCAGTCTGGAAAATTCCCTTTCCTTCCAAAACATTCATTCTGGGGTCCAGTGGGGCCAGAAGGAGATTAGCAGCCTACACCTATCACTGGCTCCCTTTGCTCAGAATACCCACATGCCCTCAAGTTCATAAATGTCATTTCAAGGGGCCATGCCTCCATTGTCCTTCAAGTGATAGCCATATGGATAACACGGGAACATGTGTAGCGCCTACCTGAAAGGGAAGTGGGAGGGTCGCATGATTTAATCACAGAGGGAAATGGTGTCCCATCTCCTTTCTAAGGAATTGCAAGAATAGCTTAACTCTATAAAAACAAGCAACAGAATTGGGGACCCTCATGCACCCATAGCCTCCACCTGTTGTTTCAGCCTTAAGAGCAGTAACAGTACCACACACATAAGAGCAGGAAAATTGTTCATGAAGACTCTACTGTGGAATGAGTTGCAGAAACCTCCTGTGATGTAGGAAACAGGTGGCAGGACAAAGACCATGAGTGAGGAATTGGGAGTGTGCCGTGTGAATATCTTTCACTACACGGTAAGAGAGGAGGTATTATTCAATTAATTAAAGTTGGGTCATCAAAGCCAAGGGCTAGGACTATGAAATGAAGTTGAAAGAGATCACCTTGATGAGTCAAGAGCAGTGACCATGAGAAAGGGTCAAGAATGCTTGATGAAAGAAGCTGGGGAATAATACAAGGGGCTGCCTCTCCCATAGTGAGTGAGGAGAACCAGGTAAGGGAATGAGCTTGTCAGCTTTTCATCACTGTGACCAAAAATGCCTGGCAAGAATAACTTGGGGGTGGAAAAGTTCATTTTGGCTCAGGGATTCGGAGGTTTCACTCTATGTTCGACTGGCTTCATTGCTCCAGGCTTGAAGTGAGGCAGAACACCCTGGCGTGAGGGCATGGTGAAGGAATGCTGCTCAGCTCATGGCAGGTAAGGGCAGAGAGAGAGAGCAACATAGGACGCAGAGATGAAATATAATACCCAAGAGCATACCCCCAGGGACCTACTTCCTCCAGCCATGTTCCACCTGACTGAAATGACCGCCTAGTAATCCACTGAAACTTGTACCCCATCAAATCCATTAATCCAATGATGTAGGTACAGTTCTCATAATCTAATAATTTCACCTCTACACATTCCTGCCTCGCCTGACATGAGCTTGTTGGGGGTGGGGGACCTCCTATCGAAACCATCACATTCTACCCCTGTCCCCAAAAGGTCATGCCCATCTGAAAGGGCAAAATGTCTTTAGTCTTTATACTCTAAGCCCAAAGTCTCCTCTGAGAATCAAGGCAAACTCTTGTTTGTGAACCTGTGAAAATCAAATCAAGTTGCATACATCCAATATTATCTAGCAAGAGCAAATACTTCAATTGCAAAGGGGAGAGATTGGAGCACAGATAGAAGGGATGGGACCACAACAAGACCAAAATCCTGCTGGGCAAACAAATTGTGTAGCTCTCTGCATAGCATTTGGAGCCCATGGTGACAAGATGTGATCTCCAAAGGGCTTGAGCCGCCCTACCCCTACAGCCTTGCTGGTTGCTGCCCACATGGCCTCTTCCGTAGACTGACTTTGTCCACAGCCAGCAGCTGGCTTTGGTAGATGCCCCAAGTTACTGGCATCTCTTCACCCTGAGGTCACCATTCCTGCTTTGGCTTTATTCTCACAGCTTTGCGCAACGCCCTCTGGGTGGCAGCCTGAGAGAAACCGACCCTGTACACTTTGCCTGGCCTCTACAGCCTTCCTCTGAAATCTTGATGGAAGCCTCTGGGACCCCTGAACACCAGCATACTGCCTTCCTGCAGAATCAGTGCCACATGGACAATACCCAGTGTCTGTCACCAGCCCAAACAATAGCCAGGCACCCTGGGACCATGCCTGAGTGACCCTCTGAGTGCCTAGGCAGCTGAGCATGGAGAAATTGACCCCACGCTAGAATTCCTAGGTCCCTCTTTGCAGGCAGGTACTCAAGTTTCTCTTAAGTGAGTTTTTGCTTTTAGACACTTGAGCCTGCCATGGGTGTGGTCTTGCTGATTCCTGACATGCCTTCAAGACATCTTTCCAATTTTCTGTCTGCAAAGTACTGAGCTTCTCTGTAGTGGCAGCAAATGCTTCAGCAAACTCATGATCCTTGGGCCCAATTCTACACGCACTTCCCTGGCCATCATGCAAGATTTTAACATACTTCCACATGGTTCTCAGCTCCTCATCAGACTGGACAGGGCTTAAAGTTCCCAAATTACTCTGGACACCACCAGAATGCTATGCTTCCTTGAAATTCCCTCTGATAAATTAGTCTATCAAGTTCTCATTGAGCCTCATAAAAAACCTCAGGACAGGACAAAATGTACACACGTTCTTTGCCAGCATGTAACTCGAATGGCCTATCCTCCAGCTCCAGTACAATCCGCATGCCCTGCTGAAACCTCAGGAGCACAGCCATGCCTTTATGCAGTCCTATCTGCATTCTGGGCTTCCGAACTCCCACCTGAATCAACCATCATCCTGTGCCTACAACACTCTAATTCCCAAGATCGTTTTCTCAGTGACCTACTTCCTGAATCCATGCTCTGCCTGCCTAAAGTTACCATCCAGTAATTCAGTCAAATTAGTAATCCATCCAATGGATTAATCCTCTCCTGAGGTTTAGGTCTCATGATTGAATAATCACTTAACATCTGTACATTCGTGCATTGCCTCATGAGCTTATGGGGGGACATTCCATATCTACTGCATACTAAGGAAGCGAGAGTTGAAGGCAAACACTCAGGACATTTCATGTTCCACACCCCATCACAGTGGACTTGGCTGAAGAGTTGGTCTGGTTACCTAAAGGACGAAACTTTCCACCAGATGAATTGGTGATGGGTGGACAGAGCTGGGAGCTGAATCCCTGCCATCCAGCCATCAGGAAAGCAGGCACGGAAGGGGTTCATGTTGTTGACTGATGTGGCTTATCTGATTATCCAGGGAAACGGAGCCCCGGGCTGATGGCTCCAAGCACCTCCTCCGAGTCAGTCTGTTGTCCACCGTCGAAACTTTCCCGTTGTGCCCACAGAAGAGTGACACCCAGCAATGATGTATACCAAGAGAAAAGCAGGAAGACTGCCAACCAGGCAAAGAAATGAGGAGGGACATCAGGGAGAATGAGGAAGTAAGTATAGAAGGGAAACAGTTCTCACAGAAGTTGAGGATGATGTGAAAAGACAGGGAAGGAGGAAAAGAAGAAGCACTGCAGTCTGCGCACAGGTAGAATTACTGTAAGAGAACGTGGTTACGCGTAACTCTAAAAGCACGGATAATTCTCTCCACGGCTGCTATCATAGCTTCCGTAAAAGTGTAGCAACCTCAAATGTCAAACAGTTTGTCCTTGGCTTTGTGGGGAGGTTGTTGCGGGATTTCTTTGCCTCTGTCTCTCCAACTCTCTGAAGAGATCATGGGATAAGATTGCAGTTCATAGTGACTAGATCAGAAATCGGGTGCTCCCGGAAGAGAAACCATTTTTGCTTTTGGAAGGGGCTGTTTCACACCCCTCTCTGGTAACATCACAGAACTCCAGAGGGAAAATTGGGGAAAAGTAATCAATGAAATGCTGCAAAACATCAGCATATGCACATGATCCCTGACACGTTTCTCCAGTCACACAGGGATGTGTGTCCCCAGCACAGTGACCTCATGTGGGGTACAGGGGAATGAGGAGTGAGGACGAAACCCTACACTCAGTGAGAGGAACGGCAACTCTCGGGTGCCTGTACAGGGCTCTCCTGGGCAGGAGATTCTGCCTCCCATTGCCCACCAGCAAGAAGGACGCTTGTCCTGCCAGGCTGCTTCTAATGTCATTGCAACTAAGGCACCACCAGGGCAACCCAACCTTCCCAGCCTCCTCCTTCCTTTATCACTCAGCATCTTCACCTTTGGAAGTTCCGCTGAGATATTGGGATCAGTCGGCCCCAGCACTGACATTCACACCACTCGGCCACCAGTGGCAGGACCAAACTAAACCAAATAGGTAAATATCCGGTTCCTTTGAGGCAAATATCCACTCAGAATTCACCATGGAGTCAGCACATCATCAATTTCTTCAAGGGAC
The DNA here is from genome assembly GCF_902686445.1 of Sciurus carolinensis. Classification (NCBI taxonomy): domain Eukaryota; kingdom Metazoa; phylum Chordata; class Mammalia; order Rodentia; family Sciuridae; genus Sciurus; species Sciurus carolinensis. The sequence goes on from NC_062232.1 coordinate 45,301,234, forward strand.
CATAGGATAACCTCCTTCGTTAAGGGGAAAACCTCCTTTACTTACATGTATGTGGGTCACCATCATTGGATGCTCAACTCCAAAGGTACAACATTTTGGTGCCTTTCCCAGGCATCCCCTTGTTTCAAGGGCCGCCAATTGCAGCTCCTCTTCTCACTGCCTCCCTCTCGATAATCCAGCTCTATGACACACATGTCCCATCACACCTGGTGCTTCTCCTGGCTGACAGTCAATACAACGATCAAAAGCACATGGACGGAAAAAAAAAAAAAGCACATGGACATCAGGAAGGCACTTGCACTCTGCATTCTTTGCACATTTTTGACAACAGGATGGGGAAAATGAGTTTCCGGAAGGACAGTGACCACTCACATTGAGTGGACCAAGAATCCTTCTTAGCGAGTCATCTTTGTGTAGACTAGCAGCCTCACCGCACTCCACAGGCATGCTAAAAGCCCAGGCAGGAAGATGAGGACCGCCCAGGGAGTGGGACAAATCTCATTCTAGTGGGATTCCAATCATAGCACAGGTCTTGGGGCTTCTCAAGGACAGCTCACATTTTTTGCCCAAAAGGAGCCCACCTCCTAGACCTGGCAGCACTGCACTGTCTGAATTCCTCCATGCCTCCCCCCCATGAGGGTAGGGCTCTCAGTTTTCTTTCCACCACTGCTTGAGCAGCCTCTGCATCATTCTCTTGCTTTCCTGCTGCTTCTCCATGTGACACTTCTCCTCTTGCTCCTGCTGCTGCTGGTGCACCCTTTCAGGCCGGAGGCTGGAGTGGGTGCTGCCTGGATTGAAGACCAAGCTGCTGAGGCCCTGCACTAGCATTTCCCAGGACAAGGAGTTGAAGGCCCCCATTCCCCTCACCAGGGATCCCAGAAATACTTGGCCTGTGGCCCTGGCACTAGCAGCATTCACATGGGAACCAAGTCTGAACTCTGTTGCTGGTGGAGCAGACTCAGTCTCTCTTTCCACTGGGTAAGGTGCCATGTGATGGCACTACCTGCATCTCCGGTGCCCCACTCCCATAGGGTCTTCTCCTCCCTGTACTGCTGCTGGAACCTTCCATCCGGCAGAGGGCAGGGAGGCTGGAGTCAAACTGGGATTCGGGCCACCGAGGCCCTTCATTACCTGTTCTGAGGAAGAAGGCTGAGGAGCTGCCACACCTTCCTTGGAGGACTCTGCAGGGGTCACGTGGGAAGATCTTGAAACCAAGGGTGGATTCCATTGCTGAAGTGGGTCCATGGGGGTCGAGTCAGAGTTAGAAGCTGCACCCCACTCTGGTGTCTGGCCCTGAAGGTGAAGCTGGAGGCTTTCTAATAGCTAGGAGGCAGGTGGTAAAGAGGGCAGCCAGAAGCATTCTGCCACTGCTATATACCCACATTTCAGTTTTAGACAAGGTGCAGAATGGTGCCTCCCCTTCTTCAAATTCCTAATCTTGGAACTATCTAGCAATACCCATTTTTTTCTTGTGTTAGACTCAGAAAACACTTGTACTCCGAAACACAGATAGATATCTGTGAAGGGCTGGGTTCCTTCTCTACTGCTAAGTACAGAATTCTAAGGCCAGAGGATCTAATCTGGTTCATACAAAAACAGGCATAAACATTTTGAAAAGACAAGGTAGAGATGACATATTGTATTTGTAGTATATGAGGTGACCACTGACCTCCCTGGACCAAGATTGAACTGACACTGGAAAAAAATATGCTTCCTCATTGTTCCTAGTTTCATGTTTCAAGTGCTAGAATTGGTGGGAAATGAAACAAAATTTGCACCATCAGGATTTCAATGGCAATCTGTTTTTCCTATTCATTCTAAGTAGGATACCATTTTTAAAGCCTGCAACACTTCCTGAACCATGTTGTGTGTGTTTGATTTCAGTGTCCAAATGCCCCATCTCCTTTCATATAAGGTGGCTCACATTAGTGTTACAAAGGAAAAAGTAGCCACCTATCATTTCTCTGTTTTCTGCCACGAAGCCTGTTAGGATTCAAATTTCTTCCTGTCAATCTTCTGGTTTTCCATCTATGGAAACATGAGCAATAGAAAACAATGTTCTTACACAAAACATCCCATTGAGAAAGAAGGGTTGGAGCAATGCCTTCTCCTGCATTTGAGGCCAGGAGTGCTGCCAATGATTCCCCGTAACAGTAAAATTCAACTGCAAGTGTTTGACCTTAAAGTCTTCTCCACACTAAATGACACAACCCTGGGCATTGGGAAAATGTGTGAGTGGGTGTGCACATGCCACATTGTACATTCTTTCCCTAGTTTAGTTTTCATTTTCAAACCTTTGGTCTGTCATTTAAAACATCTCATTCTTCTCTCCTTCTGTCTTCTCCAAATCTGGCCAGATGACAAAGATTCCTCTCTAGGGCTCTCTACAGCTTTCGTATCTGCTGGTTTCTGTTTATTGGCCTCCAGATAGAGGAGAGACGTGTTAGACCCTCAATCACTGACCTTTCAATCTGGTGACAGGTTTTACCCTGGCATCTCAGCCAGATAACCTGTCACATCCTTATTCCTGCACCTCACCACTGAAGCAGACACTGCTGTGAGGTCGCTGCTCAAATTTTGTTTCTTCTTTAAAATGACCAAAACATGGGGACATATCCATCTCTAAATAAAGAATACCACCTATTATTTCTAATGGACCTTCAACTTCCTGGGGCCCTGTGGTTAAGCCACATTATTTGTCTTTATTTTAGTGATGTCAACTGACCCTTAATCACTGTGAAAGGGCTCTTGTAGCATAAAATAAACAGCTGTCCTACCCAGTTTCATAACGCTTGTTCCATTAGATATCAGTTCACATAGTTTACAATTTATCAATATGAACTGTAGCCATAATCTGGGGAATTGAAAAGAGATCACATGACCTGTCAATCTCATTTGTTTAAGCCAAATGTTGTTAAGTGGTTCTTCTGTGGCAGCCTTGAGCAGCATTTTCTAGCAATCCTGATGTGAACACTCAGCAGGATTAAGGATACAGGGAGTATCTGAGTATAGGAGAGCCTTAGCAACACTCTCCTGGAATCAGGAAGAGTGGAGAGAGAATTTTCACTTTCATGGTCTCTACTCCCTCTATTTCTTGCCAATACCAAAAAAGAGAAATTTCAGTGCAACATCTAACTTCCAAAGGACAGCATGGCCTTTCATTGCAGTCCAAGCATGGATCAAGTTTTCTTAATTTTGCAAAACCTAATTACTTTGGGGGGTCTTTTTTCATTGGTTTTTAAATGAAAACTACATATGCTTTACTGGACTACGGCATTTTGTATAAATAAAAGACCATACTTTCAAAAGACATTTGCCATGGAGAGTCTCACTAGCAGATTTGCACACCAGTCTCACTTGGACATAAGATGGATTTAATGCACAGGTGAGGGTTCCTCATATTGTTACCTTTATGTGAATTTGACACCCAACTTGAAAAGAATACCACGAACCTTTTGTTAAAGCTCTTTTGAAATTGCACTAATGCAGCGAAATTCCAAACAAACATTGGCCCATAAGTCTGCTATTTAAAATGTAGACAGAAACGTCAAAAGACCTTTTTCATGTGTATGCGATTGCTTTTATAAACACATTTTAAGTTGGAATAAGGGGCTCCGAGTTCATTAGGTTGGAGGCTGTCCTCGCTGTTGTAGGCTGTAGAAGTGAGCCTCCTTCAAGATCTGATTGATGTGGCAGTAAGGACCTTGGGACAGTACATTTTCCTCATGGAAGAGCTGAGGTGTGTTCAAGTTGTGTTCAGCAGTGATGTCGTTTAAGCTGCTTTCTGGTCCACCTGCTCTATCTGGGCTATGAATGCTGCTGATATACCTTTCCGTAACACTGCTTGAAGACTGCAAGGAGAAAGGCAGAAATAGGTTCAATATTATAGCACAATCACATTTTTCATATTCAGCTTGGAAAGTTGCAGCATCAATGTCTATACAAAGCTTAATGGATTAGAAAGTACAGTCCCTTAAGGTAGTAGTTTTCACCCTCACATCAACCCTAGACATGAAGCTGGGATTAACAACCCCCATTTTACAGATGAGGAAATAGATCCCTGATTTGCCCAAAGTCCCATAGCTAGCGAGCGTCAGGGTGAGGATTCACACACAGGCCTTCTCATTCCAAATCCTTCTGTATATCCTCAGTTCCTGCTTGTACCATTCATTCCAAACATCAAAGAAGTACATTCTCCTCCTCCTAGGACAAGCACCAACTGACTGGAGTTACACTTGTAATCCCAGCAGCTGTAGAGGTTGAGGCAGGAGCACGGCGAGTTCAAAGCCAGCCTCAGCGAAAGTGAGGCACTAAGCAACTCAGTGAGACCCTGTCTCTAAATAAAATGCAAAATAGGGCTGGGGACGTGGCTCAGTGGCTGAGTGCCCCTCAGTTCAATCCCTGGTACACTCCCCCCAAGAAAAGCAAAATCATGACCATAAAAAGTAAGGCAGAATGTGGGTATATGTTAAGATTCAGGACATAAATTGTTGGATACATATATTCATTCACATTCATGCCTCCCCTTATGTATGCAAATATGTAATGATTCTGTACATATCTCCTGCTGGTGAATATATGAGCTTCTCCTTTTTCAAGAAAAGATTCCACATGTGTGCTGACAGGCAGTGGACATAGTTTTTTAAATGAAATTGAGGTTTACAGTTGGCCTTTGTGATGCTCAGCATTCATCGATCTTCTAACTGTGAACTTGGTCCTGTTTATCTGTCTCTTTGCTCTTAAGATTGTCTTTCATAGCTGAGTGTCGTTGCACATGCCTGTAATACCAGCTCCATGGGAGTCTGATGCAGGGGGCTCAGACGTTTAGAGCTAGCCTCAGCAACTAAGCGAGTGAGGCTCCTAGCAACTGAAAGAGACACTGTATCAAAATTTAAAAATAAAAAGAACTGTGGATATGGCTCACTGGTTAAGTGTCCTGGGTTCAACTACAAAAAGAAAAAGAAAGAAATATTGTTGTACATTGAAATAATATCACTTAGAGTCTTTTGTCACCTCACAGAAGCTACTCGGGGATCCCTGAACACAATCATATTCAATAATTTCTTGCCAAGCCAACGTTAGGATTCCCAAAGGAGGAGTTCATGGTAAGGCCCATCTGCATTATGATATTCAACAATGTTAGTGTATTTCTCACAAGGTCATCTTAACAGTAATAAGTTTTATACCAAGAATCTCCATGAGCCATAGGTCATTTAGAGCTACTCAAGTTATACACTAAATAACTCAGAAGATTTGATGGGCAACCTATGTTGCTCTTTATGCAATTAGATTCCTATGCTATCCCTTCCCATGAAAGGGATAAGACGCATAAATGAGGCCACAGATGAAAGCTGTCAGCGAGAGCTATCAAATAGACATAAGGACTAGATGTCAAAACAATTCCAAAAGCACATTAACCGATTATTTTCCTAGTCCTGAAAGTAAAAATCTGGAACCCCATTGGCACAACGTGGTTTAACTATAAATTTTCAAAAATTAAGTAAGCTAATGTATTAGATAGACAACCCACTGCATACATTTGGGTTCCACTCAGTTGGATTTTGGCCTTGCTTTTCCTTTCAAGTACTGTCTGAAAAATAAGAACTAGAAATCATTTCCAATGAATTCAGGTTTTTTTTGTTACTGAGGATTGAACCCAGTGGTGCTTAACCACTGAGCCACATCCCTAACCCATTTTTACATTTAGTTTAAAGATAGGGTCTCGCAGAGTTGCTAAGAGCCTCGCTAAGTTGCTGAGGCTGACTCTGAACTTGCGATCCTCTTGCCTCAGCCTCCTGAGCCACTGGAATTACAGGCGTGTGCTACTGTGCCTGGCTTCAGTTTTTATCTCACATTACAAACACATCCACTGCACAGTGTCATTATGTCATGAGGGTTACACTATGATGAGAAAGGAGAATAATACACAAAAATTCGTAGGGAGAATGGAATTCTTTAAAATGATTGGGAAGAAAAACTGGAGTTATCCAATATCTGTGTGAGTTAAACAGTTTTTCTTTTACCTTATTTGTGTAGAGACATAACTACAACTGTTCATTGACACATATTGTAACAGCAGCAGTTTATTGCTTCTGGGGATGGAACCCAGGGCTTTGCACATGCTAGGCAAATGTTCCACCACTGAGCTACATTCCCAGCCCACATCAGCATTTTAATAACTGAAAATCAGAATCAACTCAAGGTTTATAAAAAGCACAGTAGTTAAACTGTACTGCAAGTATCATACAATAAAATCGTCAGAGCCTTTCAAAATGATGATACAGTTGCATTTTCCTGATATAAAAAGATGTCTCTAACATCATTTGGGAAGATGGAAATCAGTGCATGTACTTTTTCTTGTGCTTGTACAACCTGTGTGCTGGTTGGTCATGGTGACTCACACCTGTAATTCCAAAAGCTCAGGAAGCTGAGGCAGAAGGATCACAAGTTCAAAGCCAGTCTTAGCAACTTAGTGAGATGCTGTCTCAAATTTTAAAAAAATGAAAATAAAAAAGTACTGGGGATGTGGCTCAGTGACCCGAGTTCATGCCACAGAACAACAACAAAAATCTGCTGAATGTATGAATATCAAAAATGGCAACGCAGGCAAAGAATTCAAATAGTTTTTAGTTTTATTTTTGGGTCTCTTCACATTCCAATGCATGTGCAACAAATCTATTACTTTTGTAAAGAATAAGATTTTATTTGTAAGTATGCTACTATAACACCAAGGAAAACGTGTTTTAGAATTCAGTCACTTCTGATGTCCATGCCAAGAGTTAAAATGGACCATGATGCTATAAGTGAGATTTTGGGGTAGAAGGTTTATTCTTTAACCTACAAAGGAACATCTAAACGTTCATATATAATAAGATTGTCTAGTCCAACAGTGCAGTTTATGTAATACATGTAGCCCATATTATATAATCTGGGCTTTGTTGCACTTTACCTTTGCGAATGTCCGTCCTGAGAGATAACCAGTTGTATGAATTCTTTCACTCTCAAATCCATTGGGAGGAAATGTTTGCACATTAATGGTATATGGTTTTAACTGTCTCAACATCTGCTCTTGTATAGAAGCTTTAAATCAACCTTACTAAGCTTGATTTATAAAAGAAAGCATTTTTTAACCAGGGGATGAATGAGATGTTAAAGGCTTCATGATGGAGAAAGACTCATAAAATAGGAATCCTTTTCGTCCTTCTGAATGCTCACAGAAACTTCTCATCAGAATGCCTACCCTACGGGACAGCTACAAAGCTCACTGCTTTTCTTTCTTATTTTTAAATACACAGGTAGTGCTAATCTCTGTGCAAGGCAAATACAGTACAGAAGTTCTCACAAATTCATGTATGCAGCAAAATACTATCACATCCGTGAAGGTACTCAACAGGGTCAGCTCACCAAGCAAAATTCACAAAGGCACATGACAGAAATCCTGGGGCCAAGTTGTGTGTGCAAAGTCAGGACTTAAGGTGGTTTGGATCCATAATGAAATCTCCATGTTTATCCCATAAGCAAAGATGCTTTGAGGCCAGCAGAGATTTGCCATACTCTATTTGAGGATGGGCAACAGAATCACCTGTGGAACTTTTTGTCAGTTTGACTCACAGTTACATGCCAGGGCCCCACTTGTGAGAGCCTCTTCTGAGAGGCTCTTGAGTAGGTACAATGTGTTCTGATTCCTAGCCAGTGTCTGAACAGGCACTTGCATGTCTAACTGTGTGCAAGGACACACTCTGCTATGGCTGCATAGGGATTCGACAGATAGCTCCTGAGTCAATAAAAGAGAATGCTTAAAAAATGACGGCACTGTGTCTATTTCCAATGAGTGGAATGCAGCAAAGAATGCTGACTGGGGAAAGGGTAGGTATCTTAATATGAAAGGCACCTGAACTAGGCCTTGCAGGGTGGAGAGGCTATTAATAGGCAGAGTGTGACAAATGGGGAGAACAAGAAGACCACAAGCAGAGTGAAGATTCTTTGAGGAGATAGCGTTGGTAATGTGGCGTGGCCGGTGCCTCCCAGAAAAGACAGACTGTGAGAAAACATATGCAAGAGAAGATAGGGCTAGTTCATCAGGGTCCTCAGATGCCATGCTAAGAAGTCTGCTGGGACAGCTACTTGAGGCTCAGCGACAAGCTCAGGTCTACATTGAAAAGAGAGTGAAGTAAGAGGAAGTGAATGCAGATTGCAGCTCGGAACAAAGGTGCGAGGAAAGACACAGCAATCAACAGAAAATTAAGAAAGACACAAGGTTAGCTTGAAAGTGGAGTGAGCACCTTCGCAGGCTAGTGGGACAAACGGTGTGATCAACTGAAGCAATAAGCAAGAATACTGATTACAGAATATCTTCATAAAACAGAACAGGTGTTCATGTGCACATTTATGATACATCATGATACATAATGCCTCCTAATTGTAAAAGCAGGTGAATCCAGGATTTTACTTTCTTGCAGGCCCTGGCTCTCCTCTCAACTCCATTTCCCCATACCTCAGAGCTATTCATTTGTGTGAACCCCAACAGAAACACAAAATCCACTCAGTACATACTGCATCCCTAAAAGTGTAATATGAGTTTAATTCCAAGGCATGTGCAGAAAGTAGATTAGCTGACACCAATAATCCCAACCAAATCCATTAGAACACTCGAAGTATGTGCTACCAACGTTCCAACACAATTAAACTGACAGGCCCCTGCTCCCTAATACCGCTGAAACTGTGGAATCCTAGGAAGCCTGAGGTTCCAAATTAGTTAGGCTGTTGAATTACATCACTCTCCAAATCAGGAAGGCAATGATATCCATGCCTTAACCTCTCTGCACTGATGGGCTAAATTATCTATGCTTTAAGTGGTGTACTTTCTCTCATACAAAGTTGGACCAGACATTGAATTCCAAGTAGCTTTCCAGACCACTAACGTCCATTTTTCGACTGAACTAAAGTTCCATCCACCAAAAGGCTCCAAGAGCACTTCTTTCTCTTGGAATGCATGCAGCCAAATGTGATGAGAATGAACCCAAACTAATTCAAGAGGAAAAGGATTTTCAAAAATCCATCAAATATTGATGTGGCTGCATCACTGTAGTATGCTGATTTGAAGTCCTTTGTGTATAGGCCAAGGAGTGGGATAGCCGGGTCGAATGGTGGTTCCATTCCAAGTTTTCTAAGGAATCTCCAAATATTCCCATTGTCATCTGTATTTATACTACCTCAAATAATGATCTGACAAGGAGAGAGATCCTCCCAGTTGTGAAAAACCAAGGATTCCTAGATCTCTCATTTTATATGTGTGTAGGGTCCTGTTTTCATTTTTCTCTCATTTGTGCTGCTTCTTTGGAATTCCCGCATCAGGGCTCCAAATCCTTTTCTGTTTCAGCAGGAGAAAACCATTTTTGGTGGAGCTGTTTTCAGCATGTCACTGGTTTTCATGTTTACATACTTTTTCACCTCAATGTTTTCTACCACTCACTAGTCAAAAAAACAATATGAAGTCAATGTTCCTGGAAAGTATGATACAAATATACAGAAACATTTGGGTCTTCATGTTTGTACTACTTGAAATCTTATACTGGTTTGCACTACTTGAAATCTTCTTGCACTACTTGAAATACTGATCTCCCTAGGGACATATTTCTAGGAAAAATGGTGCTGTAAGTTTGAAGGTGTGAACATTAAAAATAAAGTGGAATGTTCATACACATGCAACTATATGTAATAAGTACATCAGCCAAGAGAACAAATCACATGACATATCATTTTACCCATCCAAGTGTCTGCCCAGGATCTGCAAATATCCCTATCTGTGTCCAAGGCCCAGGAGGACATGGATTTATAATCCTTTCATCTCTTGCTCATGAAGGCTAAAAGCAAGCAATACTTGGTCATAAACTAACAGGATTCATTCAGAAAACCTTTAAAATTCTCTTTTCATACTGTACTGGTAAGCTACACGTCAACTGAAAGAAAACCTTGCTAATGAACACAAGTCATTAATATTAAGTCTCGAAATTAAAATTCAAACTCTTCAATTCCAGCACCATTCAAGTTTTGCAAAATCACTAAAAACCACCCCTCAACTTCATTTTCCATGTTTCCACGGAGAAATCAAGAATTGCCTTCTACTTCATAAGATATGATTATGTGCTTGGAAATACTTTTTCTATCTAAAATTAAGGACAGTAAAATTATTATTTCTCGCTTGTATGAGTGGAAAAAATGTCTAGGGCTTAATTCCTACTGATTGTGTTTGACAAAATCTGGTTTTCCTGTGCATCCTTCTGTAGGATACTGATAATCATGCTGAAGATCTGGGGCTCTGAAGCCTCTGCAATTAAGGAATAATATTTGTAAATGCCCTCTTGGAATAATATTCTTCTCATTGCAGATTTCAAACTGAATCATCCAGTGTAGGCACTGAATTAAATAGAGGCTATCTGACCATAATTCCTACCTCTTTGTCCCGAGAATCCTGAAAGAGGTTTCTCTTAGTCCTTTTGGAATGGGAGCAGTGGTGGTTGTCTTCTTGGTTGCCATCTCTTTTCCTTTTCCTGCAAGGAGATTGCAAAGTGTGAGGGAAATTTGCTGCTCTTTTGAACACCTAAATTGTAAGCCTGTGCCAATACATATTTTTGAGTTCTTGTTTGAGAAATTATGTCAGCATCTGCTGCTCAAATAGATTTACAGTTGTAGGTTCATCCCCAGGCACACAGAGGAAAAACACAAAACAGGACCTCTACGTTTAGCTGTAAGTTTAGATTCCCTAGATGAGCTTCAGAAGTCATTGATGCTTATGAATGGACACACAACAAGTTTTATGACCATGTTTTCAAAATTTACCTAAACACATTCATTGTCTTCATTCCCTGAAATTACAATTCCAGGTTATGTGATTTTAACCCCCTCCATATGATAACTCTTAAGACTTGTAGCTTCCAGTGACTATTTGCTGTTAAAACCCTTATCAAGTGGTATAGAGACACTGAAGGGACATTCCTTGTGTCCTGTTAGAATACTACTGTTGCTATACCAGCGACTATTATGACATAGTGCGTACTTCAATTGACTAGTTACCATGAGATTGTGGCTAATGACATCTTTAAAACATTCATCTTTCAAAATGTTTTTAATGATTGAGAAAATTACATCTTTAGACTAAAGTCTGCTCTCAGTAAGCAATCAGTTTGTAGTGTTTAAATCATAATTCTGGTGAACACCCTGTACCTGACGATACATTCTGTCCTCCCATGTACTTAGACATTTCTTTTTACTGTTTCTTTCTCCTGAGGATGGCTGAGACCACTCATTTTCATACCTTCTCTACTTTTCAATTTATCTCTCATCTGTGGGGGGAGACTATATACTGACCAGGTAAACCATTGATTTCAAGTTTTTTAGAAATTAAACTCATTTCTTATGTCTTTTCTTTTTTAAAAAGTAGTGTATAATAGGAAATACAAGAGTTCCTGTGCTTGGATCTGCCTCCCTCTGCCATCCACTCACTAAGCCTGACTTCTTGTTTTGATTAGGAAAGACCAAGTCCAGAGTAGCAAAGTAACTCAGATAGCAGAAATAAGAAAGTGGTAAAACTGAGAGTGGAAGGAAAGTTCTCTTTAACCCTGACCTAAGGCCCTCCATATGAGCCTTCAGGATGTGAAAAATGGTAAGAGACTGCATGCCCAAATCAAACCATCCCTTTAAGGTAAAAAGTTGCCAATGTAAATGGATTCAGATTATTTGTCTACAGTGTTATTTCCAAGGATTTTTTTTAATAGTACACATGGGACTTTTTTCCCCCACCAGATATTTAAGGTACGCCAAAGGCTGTTTGGGCATTTTAACTACACTTGGGAAGTGAACGTCCTTTGCAGTCAGAGCATATTTGCTTCACACATACTGTGTGCTATCAAATGACCATGTTCTTAATTCCAATAGCATATCCATAATTTTTCTCCTAAGTTCATATTTACTGTATTCTTCATATCCCAAGCTCCTCATTACATGACACAAGTTAATGAAGCCGGCCAGATTTACTAGCTTTTTACTACTGTACTAAATAATGTTAGGATGCCTTCCAGAATCTCAGTTTTATGAATTAACTTGATCCATGGCAGGATTCTTATAGAAAGACCTACAATATTGACAGCTGATCAAAATATAGAGCAACAATAAAAAATCTACCATATCTACAAAGGGAATTAAATGCTACATCTTATTTATTTAATCCTCAGTGAGATTATTATGGAATGAAGGAACACCTGTGAACCTGGAAAGACTCAAACTTTGTCCTGAGTCTTCTACCAGCTACCTAAATGGCCTTCACTAAGTCAAATGAACCAGCTAAAATCAGTAGATTTTTAATGACATATGCAAATGCTGACTACAAAATGCTAAATGAGAAAAAATCATGTAGAAATTCATTGATATATTATTTTCCAGTGTTATTAAACCATATGTATGTATAGATGTGTATACATGTGTTACAGGTCACTAGCCATGCTTCAAAGCTGAGGCAGTTGCTGGGGCCCCCTCTTCACTAGTTCTTCGAGTTCAGGCCAGAAAGATTTCAGATGTGTCTCTCAGAGTAGTAGTCATGAGTTTATTAGAAGAGATAGGAAAGGTGGGGGACACTCTCAAGGGAGAGAGTGGGTCTTCTCATAGAGAAGGATAGTGTACCCTCTTGCCTTCTAGTTTTATTGGGACATTTCCAGAGAGTCATACCCACATCCATCTTCTGACTTTTGACTGACACATAGGAACTTCATGGACCACCTCCAAGATAGAATGATGTGGTGCTCACAGATTTGGAGTTTTAAAGGAATTGAGTTCCTGCCTCAATTTACTGCACTCTTAATTGGGTTTTTACCCTTTGAATAACCCGTAGTAAGGTAACTTTGTGAGGGTCTTGATATTTTGGTTGCCAGAGTGATTGGGGATTGTGATAGTTTTGATGATGAGAGGGTCTAGGCCATCTGGTAGAGTGTGACATAATCTTAGAGCAATAGTTTTTCTGAATGGGATATAATTATGGTTGGGGGAGGTTTTGACATATCAGGCTCCCACCTTCCAAGTGCCTGTCAGATAAGGTAATCTGGTTTTCAGTTACACTTCTATGTCCTTTCCCTTCTTACCCATTCATGGCTGACTAGCTTCTTAACATATACATATATGTATATGCATATAAATGTATTTAAGTGCATATATATGTATATACATGATAGGACATATATATCATTTTCTTTCACAAGGTTTGTTGAACACCCACTTAACTAGATACTCTCCCAGATGCCTGGGACAAAAGAGAGAAACAAACATACAAAACAGCTCCTGCCCTCACAGGGCTGTCTGGTGATGGTTGTTTTTGGATAATAATATTTTGAGTATCTGAATGTTTTGAACTCATTTTTACTGAAACTCTCAACATTTTACAATAGGTTGCATTTTTAAAAAAACAAAAAGTGACTAATAATATGAAAATGATTTTTCAAAATGTAAAACTGTTTATAAAGTGGAATGTTGAAATCACGATGCAATATTAATGTTATTTGTTTTAAATACACCTTTATGAATGAAAAACCTCTAAACAAATTTATCAGAAGATATTATTAATGATCATGATAAGCCATGGACAAGGTTAGCTTTAACACTTTATCCATCTAACAAATTTTCTACAGTAATATTGACTCCAACAAAGGAAGAAAAATATATTGATAAAGGTCCATAAAACCCCAGGACGACTTGGAGAGAGAAGACCATTCAGAGAAAGAGAAATACAATCAAGACAGTCCCTCAAGAGAACTGCTAATTTGACAATCAAAAGAATTTTGTTTCCAGATGGTCAGTTTTCCTAAAGAACCACAGCAGAAGCTGCAACCACTGCTTCAGGTTCTGTCTGGCTCAGACAGCGGAAAAACCAGTCTGTTCACCAGAAAGTCTCTGCGGCGTTTTTTCAAGTGCGAAGGGAGGGGGGGAGAGGAGCTCAAGGCCAGTGCGCGACGCAGCACTGCCATCTCCAGGCCGTTGAGACACATTACCACCAACTCTGGAGGAAAAAACCCACCTATTCCGCTCTTTATCTTCGGAGAACTCGGAGTCATTGGCTGGAGAAGCCAAGCGAGACCAAAGTATGGTCCAGTACCGCCAGAAGTGGGTCAGGCAACCTGACCCCAGAGTGGAAGCCATCTCTAGTTCCACTCTTGGAACTATAGCAACAGCATCAAAGAAAAAGACGCAGCTCAAAGGCGGTTGGGGGGCGGGGACGGGAGGGAGAAGCTGGTCTAGGATTGGCGGGTTCTGGGCCTGCGCGTAGGAACGCAGTGAGGTCCTTGCTAGTCTCCCGCTTGGTGTTGGCCTTCACTTTTCCTTCCTAGTGCTGACTGTTGAAGGAGGGACTGTTGATGTTTTGAACCTGCTGCCAGACTGCGCTAGCCATACCTGTATCTTCTGTCTTGTCTACTTTACCAGCACCAACTCATCTCATGATATTCTCTGCTACTTCCTTGAGAAAACAAATCCAGATAGAACTCTTACTGCTTCCCAACAACACTGGATCTGCATTTGTAATCTCTGGAGGAAGTGACCTGATCTTATTTGAGGTCAAGCCCTTCACCTGGATCCTGTGCATTTCCACCTTCTTAAGGGATGGACTTTTGCAGTTATAATTTTCTCCTTTGCTATCATATTCTCTATCTGTACTGGATTATCCCATCATCTGTAAAATCAGCAGTTTGGTGTTTAGGAATTTATCTTTTTGGAGTCCATCTTGGTTCCTGCTGTGTTGTAAGACCCCAAGGGATTACATTGGAGTAGGGTGGGGGAGGCAGCTACCATGAAGAAGGAATAGGGGCTACGTGTCCCTACAGCCTGAGGTGTGGAACAGATAACTCTAGATAGGGATGGAGTATGAGACCCAGATTCAGAGGGCTTTGCAGATACCAGCAGAGATGGGCTTCAGGCTTAATCAGCCAGGTAGCACCTGTTTTATTTGTGGAGGCTTCCCATTTTTAACCCATTTTCAACGTATTTTCCTTTAATTTACTAAATACTTATTTCTTAAATTTGTTGGGTGTATTTATAATAGTTACATTAATTTCTCTATCTTTTAAATTAAACATCTACTCTCACATAGAGTCAAATTCTAGTAACTACTTTGAAAGATGAACCTTATAGATACCTTGTTATAGCAATTCCATTTTAGTTGGGTTTTTCAGTTTCATTTTAGATGGCAATTATTGTGGTACTGACTACTCAAATTAAGAAAACAGACTCTTTTACAATATAGACAACATTATTTCTGTTTAACCTTTTTAAAAAATTAATTAATTTTAATTGATTAGTAGAAACAGTGTATATTTGTGGTTGTATACCTTATGTTTTGATACATGTGTAACTTTTTAAAAATTTTTAAAATTTGTTTTAATTAGTTATACATGACAGTAGAATGTACTTTGATACATCATATATAATGGAGCATAATTTCCCTTTTCCTGGCTATACATCATGTAGAATCCCACTGGTCATACAGTTATATATGCACATAGGGTAATAATGTCTCATTCATTCTACTATCCTTCCTATCCCCAAACCCCCTCCCCTCCCTTCACTCACTTCTACCTCATCTAAAGTAATTCTATTCTTCCCTACTTGTCCCACCCCAGCATTGTGAATTAGCATCCCCATATCAGAAAAAACATTCGACTTTTGGTTTTTTGGGATTGGCTTATTTTGCTCAGCATGATATTCTCCAGCTCCATTCATTTACTGACAAATGCCATCATTTCATTCTTCTTCAAGGCTGATTATATATATATAAATATCATTTTTATCCATTCATCTGTTGAAGGGCATCTAGGTTGGTTCCATAGTTTAGCTATTGTGAATTGAGCTGCTATAAACATTGATGTGACTGCATCTTAAGTCCTTTGGACTTAAGAAGTGGGATAGCTGGGTCAAATGGTGGTTCCATTTCAAGTTTCTTTTCAACCCTTTTTTCATTCTGGAATCCTGGAATTTTACCTTTACCTTTCTATTTTCTTTCATC
Source organism: Sciurus carolinensis (assembly GCF_902686445.1). Classification (NCBI taxonomy): domain Eukaryota; kingdom Metazoa; phylum Chordata; class Mammalia; order Rodentia; family Sciuridae; genus Sciurus; species Sciurus carolinensis. The sequence goes on from NC_062232.1 coordinate 45,317,273, forward strand.
AGCCAATGATTTGAGTAGAGTACGTGTTTAGATATGTCAAGGCTGATAAAATACAGTAAGGCCAATCAAATTTAAATTTCAGATGATTTTTTTAGTGGGTCTTAAATTTAAATTTAATTGAACATCGTATGTCTTCTTTGCTAAGTCTGGTGGCCTTACTGGCTCACTATCCAAGCTGTATGAAGAGTGAGGAACACATTCAAAGGTGACAATTTCATAAGTCTTTCCAGACTTTCATTTATTCCTGGCTCACTGGAATATTCATGTCCCCCACACATGAGTAGTTTAGCAATCAGAATGTAAGGTGCAGAGAGTTGAATAATTGTTACTGACTGCCCTTTGATCACTCCACTTCCATACTCCCCCTGTAAAACTTCTAACTAGCCTGCCAACATTCCCATACCTGGTTCACTGCCTCCACATAGTAAAACTGTGGATTTCTACCATCTGAGCTGGAGAATGGGCATGAAAACAATTCTCTTTTAAAAGGCCACAAACCCACATTTTTATGCAACACAGTAGCAGATTTTCATAAGAAACACTTCTCAAGTTATTGTCTGTCATTGCCATGAAATGATTATTTTCAATAAGTTTGTCCAATTTTCCACTTTTGTACTGTAGAAATGTATTGTCCAAACTCTTCATACTACTATTACTGGAAGAAGAATCCCACAAGGTCTATTTTTAAAGATATAGAGAAAGCCGTACTAAATGAGTCAACAAATGCTATTTGAGTACCTACAATATGCTTGTCATTTTACTGAATGTCAGGGGTACACAAGAATGATGCATCATGATCACTGTCTTCAAGGGACCTATAGGAAAGCTGGTAATTAGTCTATAATGACACCATATATTTTGTATTTTGCTTGAAACTAAGTAGATTGAATAGAGAAGATTTTTAGTCACTTATTAATGAAGATGATTTTTATATGATTAAAGGCTGGCATATGCTCACCTAAATATTTTTGGGTACTGAAAACTGTGATTGCCTCTGTGTGTGGTGGCAAAGCAAATATGTCAGTCAAAGTTCTGGCCATGCAACATACAACTCAATGAAAGTTTGTCTAGTATCTGATACCAAAAAAGTCTCACATTTGACACTTATGTAGATAGAAATCTAGATTACTATTTATTTCTATCAGGATCACTACAAAAGGTGAATAAATTAAGTCAGTAAGCATAGAGTGATACCCACCATGTTTCAAGGAGTGTTCTGGAAATGGCAAATGAAATAGGAATGACTCATAGTCCTTGGCATCTGGTATCTCACAATCAAGAGGGGAGATGGACACAGAAACAAAAAAGCAGTGGAAGTGCAAAGGAAAGACATTACAGAAAGGGGACCCTGTGATAAACACACACACACACACACACACAAACACACACACCCAAAAGTTGTCATAGATGCAGGAGAAAAAGTAAGCACTCTTGTTTTGAATGTAAAAGGACTCACCGGGACTCATCAAGTCTCATCATTAGCCATCAGAAAAAGAAATTATATCTGCAATGAGATAACCCTACAAAGTTATTAGATTGACCAAAAATTTTTAAAAAAATAGTGGCAATACCAAGTATTGGTGAAGATGAAGAAAGTCTGGATCACTCTTCAATTTTTCACAGGAATATAAAGTGATACAGCCACTTGGCAATGCAGTTTGGCAGTTTCTTATAAACTGAACTTAATATGTGATTGACATAGTTCTTAGAAATTTCATTCTTGATCATTTACACTGAAGAAATGAAAAAATTATCTTTACACAAAAACCTACATACAATTGTTCATAGCAGCATTACTTGTAGTAGCCAAAATCTAGAAAAAAAAATAGCTATACTTGAATAGAACTATTCAACAATTTTTTTTATATATCCATACCACAGAATACTAGTCAGCAATAAAAATGAACAAACTATTAACACATAAACAACTTGTATCAAGTTAATATTAGCCTTATCAAATGAGTTGGGAAATTTTTCTTCATCTTTTAAATCTTTGAAAAAGATTGTGTAGATTAGTGTTAATTGTTCTTTAACTGGTTCATCAAGTTTTTCAATTTGACCATATGGATCTGGAAGTACCTTTCTGGAATATTTCAAATTAAAAAATTGAATTTCTTTAATACTTTTAGTACTATCTTGATATCTATTTAATCTTGTTTGTGTTTAGGTAGTTTTAAAATTTTTTAAATTTATTTTTAGTTATACATGACAGTAGAATGTATTTTGACATATTATATATACATGGAGTATAACTTCCCATTTTTGTGGTTGTACATGATGTGGAGTTACACTGGTCGAGTGAACACAGGAAAGTTATGTCCACATCATTCTACTGTCTTTCCCATTCCCATCTCCCCTCCCTTCCTCTGCCTCCACCTTGTCCATTCTGGTGACCCCACCCCACCCCACCTGTTGTGAGTTAGCATCCCCATATCAGAAAGAACATTTGGCCTTTGGTTTTTTGGAATTGGCTTATTTCACTTAGCATGATAGTCTCCAGTTCCATCCATTTACCGGCGAATTCCATAATTTAATTCTTCTTTATGGCTGAGTTTTATTCCATTGTGGATATGTACCACATTTTCTTTATCCATTCATCTGTTGAAAGGCACCTAGGTTGGTTCCATAGCTTAGCTATTATGAATTGAGCTGCTATAAACATTGATGTGACTGAGTCACTATAGTATGCTGATTTTAAGTCTTTTAGGTATATGCCAAGTAGTAGTATAATTAGGTCAAATGGTGGTTGATTTTAGGTAGTTCTTCTTTTCTATAAATGGATACTTTTCTTCTAAGATGTTAAATTTGTGAACATACAATTGTTCTTAATATTCCATTATTATGCTTTTTAATTTTTGTATTTTAAACTTTTTAATTTTTTGCTGCAAGGAAAAAAGGTTGCATAAAATCCTATCTGTTCTAGAAATGTAAGTGGCCTTTCTAGCACATAACATTTCAAATATCAAAGTATATGATAAACATACAAGTAAAAAGAAGGTACTGCAACTCCTATGTACAATACAGTATTTTAATCATAAAATAAGCTCCATAAATTAAATTAAACTTAAACTTCCTTTAAGTTTATTAATTAAACTTCCTTTTATTCAAGTTTTTTCTTTTGCCTAGCAATATGTTAGGCTTCTGAACCAAGACCAAATATTTAAGTTCCTCTGCTGCATAGCAACTTTATTCCATACACTAAAAAAATCTATCATTTCTGCTTTATACTGAGGAATGGGAAAACAAAACCCCCAACTTTTAAACCTATGACTATACAGTGGTAGTTGTTTATTGTTGTTGAATAATCACCAAAAATACACCCAATCTTCCAGATAACCTCAGTGCACTTTAGGAAATAAAAAAATTACCTGGAAGCAATCTAGTATATAGATTTGCTTAATTTTTTTTAAACAGCAGCATTAAACTTAGTGACATGACACTGACATGATTAATACCATCTTAACACACTCAGAATTAAATCCTTCACATTATAAACAAGCATAGTGTTAAATAGTTATGAAAGTGACTTTGCTACAAAAGACAGGTTATGTAATAAATACCTACCTTTTTGTAGAAACCCATAGCTTCTGTTCAGATTGCAATAAACCACACATGTTTTAAACACAACATAACACTAACAGTTGAAAGAAGAAATCTTCACTCAAGTAGTGTCTTTGAGCAGGACATGGTGGTAGATGATGAAAACTGGCTGTCAACTTTCATCACAAACACAAGCACACAGAGAATGACATTCACACCAGTGTGTTCACTTTGGGTCTCTCTGAAGCAACAGACTAGAAAAGTACAATGGAATGAAAGAGTTGTTTTCTTTTTCTTTCTTTTTTTTTTATGAAAAAGTTTTCTGTCCATAGGCCGTATTTTTTCAGCTTCATATGGTTTGACTTCTTCCTTTTGCTTCCACTTATGTTCATGTTTATTTGGACAATAAGCACTATATATATGTATTTGTGTTATGCTATTTATTACACATAAAGATACTATCTTGGGAATTTAATTTCTCCTGTAAGATTAAGGTGAAATATTTTACTTTCCCTTTATATGCAGAACGGTTTACAGAAATGTGGGCAAGTACACTTCCAACTATTTCTGCTGCAGGTCAGGGAAAGGGTGAGGGTGCCAGAAAAGTGTAGTTTAGGGTGACAGTGAGAAAAGCTGGGGAAGAAGCAAAGTTTTTTTTTTTTTCAAAACCATATGATTGTCACCAGCGTTGTAAAAAAAAGGGTCAAATACACAGTTTTAAAGATTCAGTAAATCTTGTACACAGCAAGTAATCAGTGTTAAGAAAAAAAAGCACACATCAATACTTTCCTTTTGATAGTTTGAAGTTTAAGTGACAAGTATCATACATATAAACCTGTTATTGAATCAGGAGACCAGAGATTCAGAAGTATTGCATTCTTTCTTGTTTTGGACATTGGTACAAGAGAAATAAAAACTCCCAACTGCATAGAAATCTAGGAAATGTATGGACAAAGAAACAAACAAAATACGTTTCTTTTCTCCCCTCTACACCCCATGACTCCCCATACTTGAGTGTATTAAATAGGGAAGTTTTACTTGTTTCAGTCTGCAGAATTCATTGTATCATTAGAATGGGGGAGGGAAGGTGCATATCTGTCTGTATGTGCAAGCTGATTGGCCTCCATGGACAACTACTTACAGTCATGTGCATAGTGTCCACTTACACCACAATTGTAACATGAGATATTCCCATTCTTCTTGGGCCTGAACCACTGGTATTGGCAAATATGTTAGGTGCTGGAAATATGGGATAGAATCTCCTAAATCCTGCCATTTGTTGCATGCTGTAGTGGGCGTGGTTCCTCATGACTGTGTCATGCACCAGTCCATTTGTATATGGAGTCTGAGGCAGAAAAAAAGGAAGTTGGTTTCCATTGCTAGGAAGTTCTTGGTTGAGATAGCCACCATTAAAAATGGATGGGGGAATGAAGAAAGACAGGACTTGGTTCACTGGATTGGGATAATAGTAACTATTTAGCCAAAGGTTTCCATTGGTCCCACAGCTGCAGCTTTGTCCTCAAGAATCACAAGGACCCAAGCCCATCTGCTATGATGGCACTATTGTACCATTAGTGTTCGTGTTCCCCTTAGCATGGATGTAGGATGTACTCTCACTCTGCACAGTAATATATTTCAGAGTAGGGCTGGAGTTTGTGGCAGGGCCTGGGCTGTGAGTTAGAACCTCAGGAGGAACAGTGAACTGGGTCTGGCTGATGCCTGCACTTGCTGACTGGGCAGAAGTGACTGCTGTGTTGAGCACATTGGATTTTGGGGTAGGTAACATACTATCAGTAAGGGGAGAGCCTGGTAAGGTATAGGAAGCTTATGGCTGTGCAGCTGAGAGACCTTCACATTAACAGGCTGAGGGATTGTCCCTGTGTTTCCCCCAATTTAAGGCACCATTTGATTTCGTCCTACCACTTGGGATGCAAATTTTGTGATGGGGTCTGTAGTAGCCACAGGAGATCCTGGAAAACTATCTGGATTATGAACAGGAATAAAGGCAGTGTTTGGTGATCTGATGCTCAGATTTCCAGTGGTTTTTGTGGAATATTAACTGCATAACTCTCAGAAGATCCCTGTAGTGGTGGCAATTTTAGCCTCTGAAATGTTAGGTGCAAAGCAGGAGTAGTACTGTGTGAAATGAAGGTTGATGGAATAGGTAAAGGGGAAGCCAGTGATTCAAGGTGTTTTTCTTCAGGAGAAGCTGTTGGCCCTAGATTCCACAGGGTTGAAACTGTGAACTCCCTTATTGCAGAAATAGCAACAGGACTAGGAACAAGCATCCCTATTTTTTTGCCATCTGCAGATTTGGGTGGAGGGATGACAACTTTACAATTCTGGGCTACTTGTGCATACCATAGTGTAAAGTTAGCATAAAAGGAATATGTGGATACTTAGGTGAGTTCAAGGGATCAATTTGAAATTCTGGCATATATTATTACCTTTCTTTTTCTTCTTTTTCTAGTTTCTTGAGGTAGAAACTTAGATTATTTGAGAGCTTTCTTTTTTCTAATGTAAGCATTTAATTTCATAAATTTCCCTTTCATCACTGCTTTGGCTATATCCAACACATTTTGATGTGTTATATTTTTATTTTCATTCTGTTTCTTCAATGTTTTATTTCCTTTGACATATCCTCCTTGAGCCATGGGTTATTTACAAATTTCTCACTTGGTTCTCTTATGGTCAAAGAACATGATATCAAAATTTTTGTTGTTTTTGTACTGGGAATTGAACCCAGAACCTTGTGCATGCTAGTCAAGCACTCTGGCACCAAGTTACATTCCTAGTCCATGTTATTTATTTCTTTTGAAACAGTATTTGAAAGTTGCCTGAATTGGCCTCAAACATTTGATCTTCCTGTCTCAGCCTCTTGAGTAGCTGGGATTACATGTGTGTACCACCATGCCCAGTATAATACCAATTATTTTCAAAGGTTTGTTTTTTAGCCCAGTATATGTATGAGTCCGTGTTAGTGAATCTTCCATGAGTGAACGAAAAAAAAAAAAAAAAACGTTGTTTTCTGTTATTGACTGGGATGTTCTATATATGTTTATTAGACTGGGATATTCTACACATGGCAATTAGATCTTGTTTGTTGATTGTGATTTTCAGAGTTTCAATATCTTTTCCTGATATTCTATTTAGTAGTTTTATCAGTTGCTCAGAGGGGTTTGCTGAATCCTTTAATTATAATTGTGGATTTGTCTAATTCTCCACTGAGGACTTCACTTCCCTGCCCTTCTGGTATAGGGTAGTACTATGTGGTTCTGAAGGGCTAAGGGTTAGTTTGCTAATGTCCTGGATAAGTATTAGCATTTTCCAAGATAGTGGATTCTACCCTTTAGAGTTTGCAGAAATACACTTATTTTTTGGGGGGTGGGGTACTAGGGATTGAACTCAGGGGCACTCAGCCATTGAGCCACATCCCCAGTCCTATTTTGTATTTTATTTAGAGATAGGTTCTTATTGAGTTGCTTAGCACCTTGCTTTTGCTGAGACTGGCTTTGAACTCACCATCCTTCTGCCTCAGCCTCCTGAGCCGCTGGGATTACAGGCATGTGCCACTGCTCCCAGATAGAAATATACTCTTATCCTATGGATTTATAGAAGTAATGACATTCCCATCCATTCTTTATCTTGTAAGGAGGAGATTCTTCTTTCTCCTTCAATGCAATAAGTTGCCATGCAATTGAGGGTTTTCTGCTCCAAGTTTCCCACGAATGTGCTTTATTCCAAGAGAATGCTAACTTTTCCCATTGCCTGTCTTGTTGGATCTTCTTATCTTTGTACTGCTGTTGAAGCAGCCTCTCTGGTAGGGGAGTGAATAATAATTTGTTCCTAGACTAGGGTTGAAGTCATTATGGTTCATCTTTTGCATTTTGGAAAATTATGTTTGGGAGTTTGATGTAACCTCTAAAATATTTCTATACTTGGAGTTAGGAAGGAATAAATATTAAACTCTTTATGGTGGATCCATGGAGGTAGTCTAAGCTTGAAGCTCTCTGTGAATCTTTAGGGCTAGCCAGGAAATCAAAGCTCTAAATTTTCAAATTGCTTGAATTGATCACAATTTAACAACCGTCTTATAAAATTGGTAGTTTTTAATGGATCTACGCATAAACTGGCATGATTTGGATCTAGGACACCCCTGAGTGCTAGCAAACTAAAGGCAATTTTCAGGAGTCCTGGCATATTCCTCTCCTCACTAATATGTAATTCACACAGGCAAGAGTTAACAGCTTTTCCTGGATCATAAGTAAGCAGTTTGCATCCTCACATTTCCCATACTGGGGAGAAAAGGAGGAGTTAGAGTTGGGTTCCATGACCCTATCATCTCAAAATATATGGCATACTAGGTGCCATGATAAAGTCCATGACCAGAGCTCAAAATTTGTCTATGATCCCTCACACTTCATACCTCTCAAATAGGTATCATGAAACTAGGTTACTGAAAACAATAGTAATTTCCCTAAGGTCACATGTTTTGTAAGGCTTAGAGCTGTGATATTACTTCAAATCCACTTTTCCTCAAAGCCAGAGCTCTTACCATCTGTGCAATGAGGACTTTTGTAGAACAGGTAGGAAGTACTATAAATCGGAATATTCTCTTGACTGGTCTGTGGAACCATGGCAAAGGCATATTTGATCCAATGACATACTACCTACTAAAGTCTGAAGACAAGGAAAGCTTCAGTTATAGTTCTATATTTGTAGCTATTGTGCAGAGAATAATTTTTATATAAAATCTGGTAACTGCTTTACTTCTTAAAATTTGTGGTAAGTAAAATATTTAAACCACTTTATAACCATTTTTGATATTGAAAAAGTCATTTAATTAATCTAAACATATTACAACAGGTGAATATAGCTTTCTTTGTGATTCTACTTTTAACTTTTCTACTTGACTTCTTTGTATTTCCCTAGTTTTGTTATATATAAAATAACTTATAATCCCACTTTTCTTAAACTGGTTGGAGGTAGACATTTTATCTGAATTCTATGTTGGATAATTTTTAATTTAAAAACAAAGCAGAACCCAGAATATGAAGTCTTGACTCATTAACTCCTCAAGGTGAGATTTAAAAGATAATATGTTTTTATTTCTTTCATTTCTTTCCAAATCAAGTTTAGGTGTGATTTGAATGTTTTAAAATTTTTAATTGCTATATAATATTTGTACTTATTTAAAGTATACAGTATTGTGACTTGAATATAATGTGTAATGATGAAATTAATCAGCATTGCTATCCCCTCAAATATTATTATTTCTATGTGTTGGGAACTTTTGGTCTTCTCCTCTGGTTATTTTGATACATATGACTAATTGTTAACCTACTTGAAATAGAATATGAAAGGTAATTCCCCTCACCCAACAGTATTTTGTTACCCATTATCCATTCTCTCTATATATCCCTCCTGCCTTCCCTTCCTATCCTCTGGTGATCTCTGTTCTACTCTCCTCTTACATACTGTCAACATGTTTAAATTTCATAAATGTATGAGAACATGCAGTGTTTGTCTTTCTGTGCTTATCTTATTTCACTTAACATATTGTATCCAAGTTCTATCCATGTTTCTTCTAATGAAAATGTTTCATATATTTAATTGCTGAGTAGTATTATATTGTGTATATATAATACATTTAATCCATTCATACATTGATGGATGAGTCCATGTTTTAGGTTTTGTGAATAGTGCTGTAATAGACATGGACCTGCAGGTATTTCTTTGATTTGATGATTTCATTTCTTTTGTATATATACTTAGTAGTGAAATTTTAAATGTAAAAACATTTAAAATGTAAAAATTTTAAATGTAAAAACATTTAAAATTCTATTTATTTATTTGTTAAAAATTTGAGCTATGGTCTTTTTAATTGCTCAGGTCCTTGCTAAATTGCTGAGGCTGGCTTTGAACTTAAAATCCTCCTGCCTCAAACTCTGAGATGCTGGGATTATAGGTGTGTACTATTACACCTGGCTATTTTTACATTTTTGCGGAAACTCCATACTGTTTTTCAAAGTGGCTATACTAGGGCTGGGGTTGTGGCTCAGTAGTAGAGCACTTGCCTAGCACGTGTGAGGTACTGGGCTCAATCCTCAGCACTGCATAAAAATAAAACAAAAAAATAAAGGTTAAAAAAAAAATGCTTAAAAAACAAATTACAAAACAAAAACAAATTTATAATACCACCAGCAGTGTGCAAGCATTCTCTTTTCTCCATGTGTTTAATGGCACTTGTTATCATTAGTTTTTATAATGACAGACATTCTTACTGGAATGAGGTGATACCCCATTGTGCTTTGGATTTGCATTTTCCTCATGATTAGTGATGAACATATTTTCATAAACTTCTTGGCCATTTGTATGTCTTTTGAGAAATTTCTATTCAGGTCATTTGCCCATTTTTAAATTAGATTAATTTGTCTCCTTGCTTTAAAAGTTGTTTGAATTCCTTATATAATTTAGATATTAACTCCGTGGCAGATTAATAGTTTACATGTTTTTCCCAAATTGATTTTTTTCCTTTACTGTAAGAAGCTTTTAGATCAATATAATCTCATTTGTCTAGTTTTACTTTTGCTGTCTGTGATTTTTGGGTCTTATAAAAAAATCTTTGTCTATACCAATGTCTTGAAGTGTTTTTCTTATGTTTTCTTCTAGTAGTTTTGTAGTTTGAGGTCTTCTATTTATGTCCTTGGTCCATTTTGATTTGATTTTTGTACATTGGGAGAGGTAGGCGAATAGTAACATTCCTTTGTGTGTGTACATCTAGTGTGAAGAGACTGTCCTTTCTCCAATGTATATTTTTGGTGATTCTCTCAAAAATCAGTTGACTATGATTTAATGGTTTAATTTTTTGATTTTCTAGTCTCTTTCATTGATGCATGTATCTGTTTTTACTCCAATATCATGTTGTTTGATTACTATTGCTTTGTTGTATGTTTTGAAGTCAGGTATCATGATGCCTCCTGCTTTGCTATTTTTGCTTAAGATTCCTTCAGTTATTTTGGGTCTTTTGTGGTTGTATATGAATTTCATGATTATTTTTTCTGGTTCTGTGAAACATGTCATTGGTATTTTGGTAGTGATTGGATTGAATCTGTAGATTGATTTGAATAGTATAATGTTTTATTATCATTGGTTCTTCTAATCCATATGGATGGGATGTCTCTACATTTTTGTGTCCTCTATAATTTCTTTCATCATGGATTTGTAATTTTTACTGTAGAGATCTTTCACTTCCTGGACTCTTGATGTTTGTAGATGTTGTGAATGGGGTGTTTAAAATTTCCTTTTCAGTCAGTTTGTTATTGATATATAAAAATGCAACTCATTTTTGTGTGTCAATTTTGTATTCTGCAAATTTACTGAATTTATTTATCATTTCCAATAGTTTTTTGGTGGTCCCAGGGTTTTCTATATATAAGATCATGTCATTTGTTAACAGAGATAATTGAATATTCTCCTGTCCAATTTGAATGCTGTTCTTTCCCTTGCTTAATTGCTCTGGCTAGGACTTCCAGGACTATGTCAAATAGGAGTGGCAAAAAAAAAAGGACACCCTTGTTTTATTCCAGATTGTAGAGGGAATGCTTTCAACTTTTCCCTATTTAATAATATGTTGGTTGTGGGTTTGTCATGTATATGCTTCAATGTATTATATAACTAATTTGTTTTATTGTGAAGGCATTTTGAATTTTATCACATGCTTTTTCCTGTCTATTGAAATGATAATATGGTTTTTGCCCTTCATTATGTTGATGTTCTGTATTACATTTATTGATTTGAGTTTGTTGAACCATCCATGCATCAGTAGGATAAATCTCATCTAAGCATGATACATATTTTTATGAATGGTTGGATTTAGTTGACTAGTATTTTCATAGTAAATTTTGCATCAATGTCTATCTGGTCTGTCTCTTTTTTTGAGTGCTTTTGTCTGGTTTTAGAATATGGGGAATGCTTTCATCATAGAGTGAGTTTGGCAGTCAACTCCTTTTCAAAATTTTGGAATAGTATGAAATGTATCATAATTAGTTCTTTTTAATGTTTTATAGAACTCAGCAGTGAAGGCATTAGGTCTTGGGTTTTACTTTGTTGGGAGACTTTGATTACTGATTCAATCTTGTAGCTCCTTATTGGTCTATTAAAATTTTCTCTATCTTCATTGTTCAATTTTGATAGGTTATATGTGTCCACAAATTTATCCATTTCTTCTACTTTTTCAAATTTGTTGGTATATAGTTGGTCATAATAGTCTCCAATCATTCTTTTTAGTCTTGTAGTTTCATAGTAATGTATACTTTTTGTCTCTGATTTTATTTATTTGATTCTTATCACTTTTTTTCTTGGTTAGCCTGGCTAAAGACTTGTTAATTCTCTTAACCTTTTCAAGGAAAGAAGAGTATTTCATGTATTGTTTCTTCATAGTCTCTATTTTGTTTATTTCTGCTCTGACTTTAATTATTTCTTTCCTTTTACTAATTTTGGGATTGATTTGCTCTACTTTTCTATTTCTTTGAGTTGTATATTTAAGTTTATTATTTGAATATTTCTATTTTTTGATACAGAAACTTATTACTATAATTGTCCCTCCTACTATAGCTTTTGATATATGCAATCAGGTTTGGTATTTTGTATCTCCATTTTTATTTGTTAAAGATTTTTTAAAAATTTGCATTTTGTTTCCATCATTAATGTAATGGTAAATAAAAAGCATTGCACTTCTTTTCTACGCATCTTGTACAATATCCTGTGAATGAACTCTTGACTTGTGGGACGTGATACTAATTCCAGGTAGATAAGTGTTAAAATGGAATTAACTTGTAAGGCATCCAACAGGTCTCCAAAGAATTGTAGGATTCCTTGCTGTAGAAAAAAGTCCACAAGTTTGCTGTCAAAAGTATTGTGTAGTAGAGGAAGGAGCATTTTCCTTCAGACAGGTTGTACTACTAATGTGAGTAAGAAATGCCAGGTGCCTTCATGTGTAGTGTCTGGAAAATGCAGGAACTGTGGTGAGTCATTGGTTGACATGAAAGACTGCCAGAGTCCGAGTTCCTAAAAACTATTAAATGGCACAGTTTCATCTCTCACTTACTTTCCAAGCCTTGAAGATAGGCACTTACCTCCTTGGCATCCACTTTATTACTAAAATTACTTACAGGGATAATGTGAAAAATAATTAAGTCATTTTTAAGCAGAAAAGTTGTAGCTAGCTAAAACAAAACAAAACAATAGCAGCAAAACCCCTGTCCTTCCTACTTGAAGATGTCATGAATGTTCTCTATTACTTTAAGAAATTATATACTTTTCTCACCAGTCCATTAAGTTACTTGGACAGTTCGCATTTTTTTATCTACAGCATATTTATTTATTTTTATTGTTCTTTTTAGTTATACATGACAGTAGAATGCATTTTGGCAGATTATACATACACAGAGTATAACTTACTCTATTTAAGATCCCACTCTAATGGTCGTACATGATGTGGAGTGACCCTGGTTGTGTATACAAATACAAGGCTAAGAACGTTATGATCAATTAATTCTACTGTCCTTCCTATTGCCCTTCCATCTCCCTTCCCTTCATTTCCCTTTGTCTAATTCAATGGATTTCTGTTATTCTCCTCCCCAACCTCCCTTGTTTTGGGTTAGCATCCACAAACCAGAGAGATGGACAGTTCACTTCTTCAAGGCTTCATTATAACTGTAACAACTGGGATAGATTGGCCATAAAGTGACCTTGAGATAAATAACAAATTTCCAAGCATAATAAGAATAAAAAGTAACTCAAATCCTTTCTTTATAATGGTTTTCATTTAAGCTTGACTTTAGAGTGGTAGGAGAAGAAACAATTTCTTATTGTATTTCTTTGTGTTTTTTACTGAATAACTGAGAAAAGGAAAAACAAATAAGTAATGAAATTCAACATAGAAAGAAATGGTGTGAAGTTGGACAGCTAGAACTCAAAAATACTGTAATAGTTATGGTGATTAATTATATTTCTAAAAAGCCACAGTTTAACCTTTTGGGGTAAAATAAAAAGATTTTATATTCACCCTAATGCAATAGTGCCCCTCAGAAATATAGGAATTCATTAAGTAGAAAAATAAAAGAGTTTTCTCTTCTTGTTCACACCACACATCACAGGAAATAATGCCTACGAGCCCTTGAACAAGTCAAAGGCATAAAGTTTTAAAAAAATTATTATCAAACTTACTGCATTTTAATTTATCAATTAATAATGTTCACCCCAGCATTTCCAAAGTGCCAATTACATTATCCATTGTATAGTGCATTAAGTTAGTTTATTAAAAACCGAATTCTGCATCTTTTTAAAAACTACATTAAAATATATATTTTTGAAATAAGGTTATACACAAATACATTTAATTTGCAGTAATTGCATTGGTTAAAACCAAATTGACATCTACTAAGCCAGGGGCAGAATTAAATTTCTTGTTTTTATTTCTCTTTCTTCATGAAAACAGCAAAATTCTGTGTTCTATAGGCTATGGAACATGAAAGAAAAAAGGAAACATATTTAGAAGAGCATATACTTTTTCCTCTTGAAGACATTAACAATTCTTAGAAATATTATATTTGTTGTTCAAAATTCAGTTTAGTGAGTTAATTATATTACATTCTGTGTAGTGCAGTGATTGATTATATTATTTTGCTGTGTGTATCAACATTTTGATTTTTGTACATTTGTATCAAAGTAGCTATGCTCCTAAATAAATTGATCTCCATGGTGAATGTTATTTTATTTATTTTTACTGCATAGATGGAGTGTATCAATGGTCCTTTTTAAACTGGGATTTCTAAGAAACAAATAATGTAATGATGATAATTGTCAATTCTACCACATATTGATCTGAACATCCTTAGGAAAAAGCCTTCCTTTATGGGCTATCTCCTTTATCAGTAAGAAGTCTAGGGTAAGGCTTAAAATCTAAATATCCTACATAATTCTCCATTGGTTCCTAGCCTTTCTGCTGTCACCTTTTTAAGTTGGACAGATTATTTAGGCTTAATAGCCTTAATAATCTTAGTTTCCTCATTTTATTCCTGCAAACAATAATAATAGGTTATATACACATAACCCGGCTTGACCTGGGGCCTTGAGCTTTTTCTCCATAAATAGGGAGATTGGGTTAATTCATCTAAATATTTTATGTTCCATTTCTTTCAGACAGTTGCTCAGTGATATACATCATCTCATTCTTTCCCCTGACACTCCCCTGTCTAATGTGCAGACATATAAGATGACCCTTAGTCTTTTGAAAGGAAGGACCAGTACTCTATCAATATTACTTTATTATTAGTTTGGGTACTGAAAGGTATAAACATCTAGAACTTTGAAACAGGACTTTTTGTGCTACCCAGTTGCTATTATTTAAAAGAGGGATAAGACATGCAAACATATAACTTGCCACCATGTTCTGTGTCCTTTGCCCCATAAAGTCTTACTCTGCTATCTGCTTCCCTATCCCCCCTCTTCTTTTTCAGTCCCCTGTCCTAGGCTTGCATATGCAAAAGCTTCCTTTTTTCACCACCATATCAGGAGTCCAAGATCCCACCATTATTTGGTAATTCCCATTTCTCCCATATCTTGATATATTTTCTTAGATCACACTAAAGATTTTCAATGTTCTGCTCTTCTTGTGTCCTCACACTTAAGTCACCCTAATCTTTGACCAGATGCTATTCTTCAAAGACTTAAAAGTCAGTTCAGAAGTTTTCCCTTCTCAATTCCAGGATCTTAGTCCATAAATCCTTTCTCACTTTAAAGCCCTGGTCACCAGTTTTTATCTCCTCAGCCCTGTAAGACTGACAATATCTTTGATTGTCACACTTTGCATTACCTCGTACTTTCCATTGAAAAACGTGGCAACTATCTTGAGAGGAAGGGGGTAGGACCCCATATTTCATACTTCCACCAAAACTTTAGCTAATGAGGGTAGAAAAACAAATTTCTAAGGACAAAACAAAACTACTTATGGGTAGTGAAGTTTATAACACATTCAGAAGATTCAGAAAATTGTCAACATTAATGACATATTTTACATAACAGTGTTTTTATGTTAGTCAATTTTGCATTGCTGTGACCAGGTATCTGACAAGAACAACTTAAGAGAAAAGATTTATTTTCGTTCATAGTTTCAGAGGTCTCAGTTTATTGTCAGCTAGCTCCATTACTTGGGCTTGAGGTGAGGAAGAATATCGTGGCATAAGGGTATGGTGGAGGAAAGCTATTTGACTTATGGCAGCCAGGAAGCAGAGTGAGGAAGGAGCCAGAGACAAAGTACCCAAGGTCACTCCCCCACTGTGACCTACTTCTTCCAGTTATGCTCCACCTGCCTATAGTTACCATCTAAAAGTCCATCAAATGGATTAATCCACAGATAAGGTCAGAACTCTTATAATCTAATAATTTTACCTCTGAACATTGCTAATGCCTAACACATAAACTTTTAGGGGAATATTTCAGATAAAAACCATATCAGAGGTATACACACATTTACATTACACTGCAATTGATGAGAAAATATCCTCAGGAAATTAGGAGAAGAATCTCAGAATACTGTTTGCCTTACAGGCATTCTCAAGACTCTTCTTAAAATGTTTTGTCAGCCTTCCCTTATCTTCTTTGTTAGAATCCATGGTGCTGGACAACTGAAATTGTAGATTTCTCATTTTTTCATTGTCCATAGTATCTAGGATAAGGCCAGAACTTTTAAGAGTAGATGCTCCAAGGACCAAAGATAAAGCTTAGTGGCAGAGTGATTTACTAGCATGTGTGAAGCCCTGGGTTCAATTCCTAGTAGTGCAAAAAAGAAAGAAAAAATAGATGTTCCAATGAATAGTTGTGGAATTAATCAAAAGCAGAGGGTAGAAACACCCAAAATTGTTATGGACCAAATGTTTGGTCCATATGTTTATATGTTTATAACCCACAATGGTAGGGTATTTGGAGATGGGGGGCCTTCGAGGTGATTGGGAGAATGTAGTCTCATGAATGGGATTAGTACCTTTATAAGAAGAGACCCAAGAACTACCTCACTCTTTATGCCATATGAGAATATAATGAAACATTGGCAGTTTGCAACAGGAAAAGGGTTGTCACTAGAACCTAACTATGATGATATCTTGATCTTGGACTTCCCAACCTCTGGAACTATGAGAAAGACATGTTGTTTAAGCTACTTTGTTTATATCAGCCCAAAAGTAAGACAAAATTGTTGAGAAACAGGAGGGCCGTATGGTAAAAATCCACAATAAGATCTGGAGTTTAAGATCTAGAAAACAAAGATCTAGAATCCAGGAATTCTTTATGGATTGAATAGACCACCAGCAAGGGGGATGCAGCTGGGAGCAAGATCCAAAGGCAGAGGATGTTAAGCCCCAGGTTTCCTTTAGCATGATTTCCATGAATGTGCAACCAATAACAGAGGTATGATAGAGTGACTGGGAACCAGATATACTTGGCTTATAGCAGGGCAAAGTGATCAGAGTTCAAGAGTTCTTATGAATGATACTTATGAACCAAACAGGTACATTGGACTCAAAGCAGTAAGTTTTCCCTAAGCCTTTCAGCCTATATAATTTTTATAATCCAAGTATGCCAGGAGTCTATATTTGAGAACAATTTTAAAAAACATACTATGCACATTTTATCATAATTAATAGGATTCATACCAGATTAGACTATGGGTACTTGATTTTAATATTTTTGTATTATTGTCTCATGGGAAACAGATTCTCATTTTCTTTTTAAATGTTTTTATTGTTGTACCATAATTACACATAACAGTGGGATTCATTGTAATGTATTCATACATGCATAAAACAATTTGATCAATTTTACTCCACAGTGTTTCACCAGTGATTCTTTCCTCTCCTCTCTTCCCCTGATCTTGTTCCTCTACTCTACAGATTTAACTTCTATTTATTTTCCATTGGTGCATTATAATTATGCCTAATAGTGGAATTCCTTGTGATATATTCATATATGCACATAGCAGAATTTGGTCAATTTCATCCCCAAGTAATTCCATTTTCTCTTTCCTTCTTTCTCCCCCTCGATTCAATTCCTCTACTCTACTATCCCTTTGTCTATTTTCATGAGGTCCCTTTTTAATTCTTTCTTACTCTCTAGCCTCCACATATGAGAGAAAATATTAATCCTTAACTTTCTGAGTCTGACTGATTTCACTTAGCATAGTGTTCTCCAGTTCCATCAATTTACCAACAAATGACAAAATTTGATTCTTCTTTTTGGTTGAATAAAACTTTATTATGTGTCTGCACTACATTTTCTTTATCCAGTCATCTGTTTATTGATACCTAGGCTGATTCCATTATTTGACTAGTGTGAATTGTGAGGCTATAAACATTGGAATGCAAGAATTATTATAATATGATGATATTAGTTATTTTGTGTAAATGCCAAGGAAAGGGATAGCTGGGTCATATGGAGCTTCCATGTCTAGTCTTTTGAGTAATTCTCGTTATGATTTCCATAGTGGTTTTAATAACTTGAAGTCCCATCATATAAGTGTTACTTTCCCCCACATCCTCTACAGCATTTATTGTCATGTCCATACTCACTACTCCTGCTCAACATAGAACTAGAGACTTTAGTCAGAACGTTTCGGCAAGAGAAGGAAATTAAAGGGATACAAATACTAAAAGAAAATATCTCTGTGTTCTGGTGACATTACTTTATATTTAAAGGACAACAACTCCTCCTGCTCCCCCCAAAAAAAACTCCAACAGATTTCTAGAGCAGTGAAACAATTCAGCAAAGTAGCCGAATACAAATCAAATAGCAAACATCAATAGTTTTTTTCTATGCACCAATAATTAACCCATTGAAAAATCAGAAAAGCTATTCCAAGTCAGCACAGTGGTGCATGCCTGTAATCTCAGTGGCTCCTGCGGCTGAGGAAGGAGGATTGTGAGTTCATACCTAGCCTCAGAAACTTAGCGAGGCCCTAAGCCACTCAGGAGACCCTGTCTCTAAATAAAATACCAAAAGGGCTGGGGATGTGGCTTGGTGGTTAAGCCCCTGGGTTCATTCCCTGCTACCAAAAAAAAAAAAAAAAAGTTAAATATCTAGGGATAAACCAACTCAAAGAATTGAAGACCTCTACAGTGAAAATTATGTAGCACTAAAGAATGAAATTGAAGAAGACTTTAGAGGATGGAAAGAGTAACCATGTTCTTGATAGGCAGAATTAATATTGTTAAAATATCTATATTACCAGAAGTGATCTACAGGTGCAATGCAATACCTACCGAAACAATAATAATGATGACATTTTTCACAGAACCAGATAAAACAGCCTAAATTTCATATGGAAAACCCATAGACCCATAATAGTCAAAACTGTAATGAGCAAGAAAAGTGAAGCTGGTGTCATCAAAATACTTGATTTCAAACTATACTACAGATATATAGTAACAAAAACAGCATGGTATTAGCATGAAAACACACATGAAGATGAATGGAATAGAATAGAATGTGCAGAGACAAATCCAATCACATACAGTTTCCTGATCCCTGACAAAAGTTTTAAAAACATATATTGAAGAAAAGACAGCCTTTCAAACAAATGGTGTTGGAAAAACTGAATAGCCATCTATAGAATGAAACTAGATAACTATCTTTTATCCTGTATGAAAGTCAACTCAAAATGGACCAAAGACCTAGGCATTAACCCAGAAAAATTTTGCAATTGCTAGAAGAAAACATAGGGGCCAATTCTCTAACATATAGTTGCAGGCATAACTTCCTTAATAAGATTCCTAAAGCTCCATAAATAAAACCAAGAATCAATAAGTGAGATGACATCAAATTATAAAGCTTCTTCACACCAAAGGAAACAAGAGAGTGAAGAGAGAATCTGTAGAATAGGAGAAAAATCTTTGACATCTGTTCTTCTGATAGAGGATTAATATCAAGAATGTACAAAGAACACTACTGGTGTGACTCAGCACCATATACAGCCAGAGGAATAAGTTATGCTCCAATTGTGTACAATGTGTGAAAATGCATTCTAATGTCACGTATAGCCAATTAAAACAAATAAAAATATTTTAAAAAGAATGTACAAAGAATTCAAAATACTTAACTCTCCAAAACATACATCCTAGTCAGTAAATGGGCAAATGAACTAAATAGACATTTATCAATAGAAGAAATACAGATAGTCAACAAATATATGAAAAAATGTTCAACATCATTAGCAATCAGGGAAATGTAAATCAAAACTATATTGAGATTTCATCTCAGAATGGCAATTGTCAAGAATATAAAGAGTAAAAAAAAAAAGAATACAAAGAGTAATAAATGCTTGCAAAGATGCAGGGAGAAAACATGGATCATCATTTTTTGAAGGGTACTAGGAATTAACCTATGGGTGTTTTTAACACTGAGTCATATCTCCAGTGTGTTTCTAATTTTTTAAAATTTTGAGACAGGGTCTTGATAACTTGCTTGGGGCCTTGCTAAGTTGCTGAGGTTGGTTTTAAACTTGCGTTCTTCCTTGCTCCATCTCCTGAGCTACTGGAATTTTAAGCATGCAGCACTTCACCCAACCTGATTATCATTTTTTTACATCAATTCACTTTTAAATAATATTTATATTTTATTCCAACTGGGTGTTCATATTTTCTGTTACTTAATATGATATTTTAGTTGAATAATCATTTTCTCACTTTTTTTTTTGGTATTGGGAATTGAACCCATGGACACTTAACCACTGAGCAACATCTCCAGCCCTTTTTTATATTTTATTAAAGACAGGGTTTCCCTGAGTTGCTTTGGGCCTTGATAAGTTGCTGAGACGGTTTGAACTTGTGATCCTCCTGCCTCAGTCTCTCGAGTCACTGGGATTACAGGTGTGCACTACCGCACCTGGCTCATATTTTAAGTTTATGGATAAAATAATATATTATCTTAGAGATAGAAAAAATTAATATCCTCTAAAATATTAAACAGCTTACTAATATTCCAATATTTACATATTTAATTTCTTTATAATCATAAATGTCACAGATCATATAAGATTAAATGATAATTAAGAATACTTAGTGAATTCATGCACACTTTAATAAATTGCCAGAAAGTTTCATCTTTAGGTGTGAAAACCCATAAATTTATCAATTTGTATGATTTGAGAACTAAAACATAATAGTTTATGCTTAGTGCATTATTATTTGTTCTCACTGGTTGTTTTTTCAAGCTACCAAATGAATATATATAAACTGTATATATTCATATAATTGTGGAGGATGGTTGTTTTGGGGATAAATATTTAAACTTTTATCAGGGATCCTTATTTAAATATCAATGATAATCATTTTCTGGTTACAATCAGCGTTTTTGCTAGCTACCATTTATTTTAGCTAAAGTAGCATTTATTTAATACACATAACATTCTACTTGTTAGTGTATAATAGTTAAAACAACAGCTACAATGTTATGAAGGATGTATGCCAAGAATTTTATGGCATCATGTAACCATCATTACCTAAGACACAGCTACTTTTAATTCTCATTTGTTAAATGAGAAAACTGTGGATGTTATGGGGCTCAACTTAAGAACAGACCAACCACCACTGAGAAGTCCAAATTTGAGAGTCTTTATTAAGCTGGACGGCTGACTGTCTCACACAATGCCCTCCAAAAAATGGCTACTGGGAGAACAGCCCCGACCATAGGGTTGCAGGGGGTTTTATGCTATAAATCAGTACATAAATCATAAGTGTCTGTTGCTATGATTTAAAATTACAAACTAACATCATGGGATCTGAAATCACTAGCAGAGGAGGAAGTGGGTCAAAATGACCTTACTTAGGTACAAAGTAAAGAATGGCTACTAACATCTAAACAATCACTGTTAACATCATCGTTAACATGGTACATTGTTTAGGAAACTAGGAATCAAAAAGAGAACAATTTTTCATTATGCAAGAATTGCCATTTTATCATTTTGTATTGCCAAAAATGTCATGCTAAGTAACTGTTGACAGGTACAGAGGCGGGGCTTTCCCATGGGAGAAGCATTTCTTACATAACATGGAGTCTCAAGGTAAAATGGAGTCTGTTTAGTCATTACCCATATAGCCTGGCCTATAACATTTCCATGGAGTCAAATATGTCAGCCTGTCACATAAATTGAGGTTGTTATGTTACTTTTCCAAGAATACACAGCTTGTAGACTCAGGTTTACAAGACTATGAAGTTCAGGTTCTAAATTACTTTTCTGCTACTGAATGTTTTAGGAGCAAATTCTACTCAACTTACAGGTCTTCGTTCCACAAAGATCTTAGCTGAGAGGAAGGATACCTCTATAGGGTAGACTCAGGTTTTGAACAGATCATAACACCTGGGGCATTTGCTGTGAATACAGTTGATTTTAGGATGGTAAAATCATCAAAACCTCCATGAAACAAATTACATTTCTCAGAATGTAAATCATGTTCACAAAAACATCCTGCAGTCTAGGGTAATTTTGCACTCCATAAACCAGGATATTGCTATTGCTACAAACATCACCGTGGTATTTGTTAGGTAATTCTTATTGGAATAGAAATGGGGGGTAAGTATTGTTATAACTTTTCAATTTTTAACAATTTTTAATCCTTCATATTATTTATTGATTTTTTTTGTGGCCTTTGCACATGCAAAGCAAATGCTCTACCAACTGAGCGATATCCCCAGCCCTGTAATAACTTTTCTAAATGAGTAAGTAAACAATAATTTACAATATTAATTCTTGCTATGATTATTTATGTTGTTGGTGACATCCTATTAAATTGAAAATCAGATCTTGGACTGGGGATATAGCTCAGTTGGTAGAGTGCTTGCCTTGCAAGCACAAGGCCATGAGTTCAATCCCCAGCACTGCAAACCAAAACAAAAACAGATCTTTTCAACATTAAAAAAGAAATCCTTATTTTGATAGAATGTTGTAAAATAAAATGTTTAATCAAATAATTTGTAGGCAACTGTCATTTGGTAAGCAAATATGTAATAAATCAACTGCATTAATTTAGTGCCTTCTTTTATTTACTTAGCTTCATTTCATTTCACTTCATTTCACATTTTTCAAAGATACAATGTTACATACTGTTCAAGGACTTTAAGAAACTCATGATAGATATATACTTTAATAACATTGATTCTTACAATCTACCTTATGGATGCTACAAAATTCAGATCTATCATGAGATCTGGTGCTACTTACAGATGAATTCCAACTGCAATATGTCTGTAATCTTAGTTAATGGCCCCAACATTAAGTAGAAAGAACTGTGTGGCATGCATAAGAATGCATAAGCCATTCTTAGTTCTTCAGACTCAACAACACTGACACACCACTTGATTAAATGTAGTCTTTATTCATTGAATTAAGCTTTAATTGGGGAACTCCTATGATATTATGGGTTCCTTTAATACTCCATTTTCTCCATGTCCTATAAATATGCATTCTTAGTTCATGCTAATATATGGAAAGGAAGGGAACACACAATAGAAAAACTCCCCAATTAAACATAGGCTTGAAATGCCCTCTCTCCTGGAAGCAGTGTGGTTACTTGCCTAGGTAATAATAATATACTGCAGAGCACATCAAAATGGCAATTCCCCTATAATTCAAGAAAATGCATTGGTAAATTGAAGTATAGATCAGTGGCACTTCAAAATATTTCAGAAACAGTCTTAATATCTCTAACCTTGAGCTTAGATACAAACCCATCCTACACAGAAACTGAAAGAGAATGGGCAAGTTAGTAGGGACATCAAATAACAGAAGATGATTAGTGGACCAGAAAAAGACATCAAGGAGTTTTATTACCCCAGACTGACCAATGGCAGATTATTAAAGTGCCCATGACTCATGCATGGAGAGACACTGAACAATTTGGAGGAAAGGGCCTTGAGACTACCAATTGACTAGTTCAAAATAAACATATTAATAAATTACAATTTGGGCACCTGTACCTTTGGTGGCAACAGAGTGCCACTCAAAAGAAGAAATACAAATTGCCAACAAATACATTAAATCATACTAAAGTCTTTAGCAATGAGGGAAACGCAAACTGAAACTACACTTAAGCAGGACATGGTGGTGCATGCCTGTAATCCCAGCATCTTGGGAGGCTGAGGCACGAGAATCACAAGTTTGAAGCCAGTCTCAGCAACTTAGCAAGGCCCTAAGCAATTCAGTGAGACAATGTCTCAAAATTTCAAAATAAATTATTTTAAAAAGGGCAGGGTGGAGCATGTGGCTCAGTGGCTAATTTCCCCTGGTTTAAGTTCCAATTTCCAAAAAACGAAACAAAACAAAAAGACTTTTGTGATCTAATACATGATACAACCTATAGAAGCTTCATGTCTACTTGAGAAGAATGTGTTTCTCTTGCTCTGTGTATGTCTGTTAGCTTCATTTTATCTACAGTTTTAAGTCTTTTGTTTCCTTATAGTCCTCTCTAGATATTCTATTCATTACTGAGATTGGAATATTGAAGTCTCTTACTATATTGTGTTACTATTTCTTTCTTAAGTTCTATGTTTAAGTGCTCTGATGTTGGATGCATTTATACGTATCATATTTTCCTGGAATGTTGATAATTTTATCATTACATAATGTCCTTTCTCTTATAATAGTTCTAAGCCAAATGTCCATTTCATCTAAACATAACAACCTTTGCTATCTTTTGGTGACCATTTGCATTTTACATTCCTTCACTTTCCACCAACATGTGTCCTTAAAACTAAAGTGAGTTTCTTGCAAATAGCATATAGTTTAATTTGGCTATTTTTATTCATTTAGCCTCTCTACATTATTGATGAGTTTAGGCCACTTACACTTATACTCACATAGTCATATTTTCTCTGCATCTTTCTTCTGTTTATAAGAAGTTGTATTGAATTAAGGACTCAACTTACTCCATGATAACCTTACTTAACTTAAATAATTATGCCTATAACAATTCTATCAAATAAGGTCACATTCTGAGGGGCCAGGGATTTGGAATTCAACTTATCTTTTTTGGAAGATACAGATTAACCGATAACACTATATATCAACATGTTTTTGTTTCCTAACAAAAAAGGAGAAAGCAGTGTGTCCTCAAACAGAGTGTCAGTTTTGTTCTGTTATGAAAGAGCACAGAAAACAGTAAAATTTATTTTCTTACTTTTTTTTGAAGTATTGGGGGTTGAACCCAGAGCCTCAGGCACACTGGGCAAGTGTTCTGCCACTAAGTTATATTTTCATCCCTGAGAAAAACAAAATTTGAGGGTATATAGCAACCTTTGAAAGTTTTCACAGTAATTGAATTTGATTTTCACCTTCCTCTGAAACTATTATAAAAGTTGCTAAAATTATGGTCAAGTTTACCCAGTTTGGGTGGTAAGTTTCATAAGCTACTTTAAAAAGGGAGTTCATAAATACTTCGTTGCCAATTAATATAGTAAGGCTAAACTGGAATTTGACTTTCCTTTTGTCAACATAGTGCTTGATACTGACGTAATTAGTTTTGTCTTAAAAGGAAGCAAAGCTATTCCTTCCTAAGTAGTTTTCGCAGAAAGCAAAGATTCGATATCACACACGAATAATTTTCTGCCATGTGTGTGATTGACCATACCCTTGACCTTTTAAAAACATGAGCAAAAGTTCTTCACATTTGAAAATGCTATTGTTCCATCAGTAATTTTTCTCACTTCTATATTGTTTAAACTACTTTTAAGTAATTCATTTTCATTTTGGTTAAATAAGTATTCAAGTACTGTTCCTTGGGCACCCATGGTCTTGTTTTGATCCAATAACTAAATATACTTTGAAAGCTATTTTTAATTATTCCATTCCATGGTCATGTATTACATTTAGGAATAAATAATTTGGGATATCTTATACTCTTAAAACTATCTTTGAAAATTCCCAAGAGATCCTCTGGAAAGTCACAATGATTTTTTTCTTTTCCCTTATAATAAGAGAAAACTTAGAAATAAATAGGTTTAGTTTACATATTTCACATTTCTTAATTAGCTTAACACTTTGGCAATAGTTGAACAGGAAATGGTATTAATGTAGTACAGATGATCAACCTTTCTATATTTATTTTGTAAATGTAAAATGACATAGATATGAATATTGCAGAAAGCATACCATTTCTTAGAATGTCCCAGAAATTTGGCAATGCCCTTAATTCTCATAACGTTTTCTTACCCTTGGGGAAAAATATTTCCAAACATGCATAAAATTGTTATATACCAATAGATAAGTATACTCTTCTCTAATTTTTATTTTTGAGAACTGTAATAAGCTAGCCACAGTTATTGAGTCTTTGTTACCTATTTGTAGTTTCTGTTTTACTCTGATGATTTTCTGAAAATTCTGTTATAAGCCACATAAGACATGTTATAATTTATAGAAATTATGTTTTCATCCAAACAAGTCAGTCTTAGAATCTCATTTAAAGGATTTCATCAGGTACTATAAAATATTGATGCTTGAAAGAATAGATTCTTGGTTACAGACTCCTACCTAATATTATTCAAGCAACTATTTTTGGTCTATACCCATAAACCTTGCCATGTTTCCCAGGACTTTTTTAGTTTGGAAGGACATGACAACATGGAAAGATACTACTGACCAGCTATGTTCTGAATGTTTGTGCCCCTTCCAAATCATATGTTAAAACCTAATCACCAAAGAATAGTTTTAGAAAGTGAGGCCTTTGAGAGGTCAACAGGCTGAACCCTCATGAATGGGATTAGTATCTTTATGCTGAAGCCCAGAAAAATGACTTGCTTCTTCCACCATGTGAAGATATAGTGATAAATCAATATTTCTGCATCAAAAAGTGGGCCTCCAGCAGATGCAGAATTTGCTGCCACCTTGATTCTGAAATTCCCAGATCCATAACTTTGAGAAATAAATCTTTGTTGTCCTATGTCATTCAGTTAATGGTATTTCAGGATAGCAGTTCAAACAGTCTAAGACATGATCCAAGATCAAACAGAACCAAAATTAATTACCCATGTTAGTGCTATGGCTTGAATGTGTCACCTCCAAAATTCAGGTGTTGACAATGTGATAATATTAAGAGTTGGGGCTAGCACAGGGGTGCACACTTATATTCCCAGAGACTTGGGAGGAGGATGGCAAGTTTGAGACCAACCTCAGCAAAATAAAATGTAAAAATTAAAATATATTAAAAAAAAGGGCTGTGCTGGGGATGTGATTCAGTGGTAACGCACCCACCACGGGGTTCAATCTCCAGTACCAAAAAAAAAAAAACAAGAAAGAAAGAAGAAAAATAATTGGGGCCCATAAGAAGTGAGTAGGCAAAGAGTGGTCCTCTCTCCTGAATGAGATTAGAAGTTTCTATAAAAGGGTTTGCTGGGGAGAGTTTTTTCTCTCTTATCCTTCCATATTCTGCCATATGAGAAAGAGCAAGAAGGGCCTCATCAGATGTGGTATCTTGATCTTGGACTTCCCAGCTTCCAAAACTGTAAGAAATAAATTTGTATTCTTTATAAATTTATCAGTTTCTGATATTCTATTATAGCAGCACAAATAATCTAAGACAATGTGAATGAAATAAAGAGGGGAATTTAATAATATATATTTATTTGGAATATGTTGATATTATTTTAAAAATATTCTTTATTTTCTGATGAATATATGAGGAAACCCCTTATTTCTTAATCGACACCTAACCCTATTTATTTGACTTTGTTTTTGTAAAATGAAATGAACCATTTTAAAATAATATATGACTTTCACTGAGTTAAGAGGATTCAGAAACAACTATTTATAACTGAATCTCTTTAATTTTCATGGCAATGTCTCTATTTATATTGGTTCAGTAAAAATCTGTTCTTCTTTTTCCAGTATGTAATTGGACAAACCAATTGTGAAACCAGAGCAATAGGCAAACTTACAGAAAACTGATAACCAATGACTCTTGTCTCAGAAAATATGTAACTGTATTTTGTTTGGCATAATGATCATTATTATAGAGACAATTGTTTGACTTCATATAGAAAAAAAATCCCAAATGACATAATTTATTTTTTCAAGTTATTAATCAGTTTTGCATCTATTAACAAATTAAGAATGTCTGACTAACTATATGAATCCCTGTTATTCAATTTCTCCTTTGAACCTGTAGCAACAGGTTCCTTATTAATTAATGAGTTGAAAAATATCATTGACATATTCTGCCCAGTAAAAATTATGTGTCTTTTAGTTACATCTTTACACTGAGGCTTAAACTGGAAAATTATGTTATCTAATGATATATTTTATTATTCTCATCATACCTGCCATATGGTTATTTTTTTTTCAAAACTACATAGCAGCAACTCTGGAAGGCACTAGGAATTCATGGAAAAGCAAGACATAATGGTTATTGTAGAAGATGGCAATAAAACAAAGAATGATAACAAACTGAGAAAAATGCTCTTTAAAATAAAATTTTTCTGTGGACTTATTTCAGAACATAGCAGGGAAACTTCAGGTTGAATAGCTACAATAAATCTCCCAAAGAAATAGATGATATTAAAGATTTCCTTCTGGGGAAAATTAGATAGAGGGCTGTGCTAATCACTGTGTTAGGCAACACTAGAGAAATGTACATTTTCAGAGTGGGGGAAGATGAGTTCTTTATAGATGTGTTCAGAGTCAGTTACCGGTGTTAACTACAATTGGTCAGGAAGCCTTTAGCTTATGAGATAGACTGGGCTGGATATGTGAAGCTGAGATTCATCAAGATATGTTTCCATCACCAATCACTCCTTGTGTAACTTTTAGAGCTTGTTAGGAGATTCTAGCAGGGCAACATAGCTATTCATATATTCTTGACCAAAGAATGTTCCTCATCTATCTAGGAAGGTCATCTTCCTTGACCAAATGTACAGAAGCTTTGGGAGGGATGCACATGGAGTGGTGAGGGAGGAAGGGGACATTTATTTAGTCAGCCAAATCAGTGGAATCAACCCTGGTGATCAATGGGGAGACAGATGACAAAGCCAGATCACCCTCACATCCTCCTGTAACTTTGGAGACTCAACATCTTCATCTGTAAAATAGAGTATTTGGGGATAATTACTTATTTCTTCTTTCATTAGACTACGAAGATATTACTTTTTGTAAACTTCAAAGAGCTGTATTGATAAGAGTGTAACTCCTTGATAAGACGGCAACCTCCCATTTATGTGCTTCCTTTTGGTTAGGCATAAAGATGTTTGGAGCACATTCATCATTGCCTATGTGAAACACTTCAAAATAACAGGTATTTATTCTTATGAATGCATACTATAATAAAAATAACCTTGTTAGTCTGCCTAACAGAGAAGTCACATCCTTTTAAACCTCGTGGTCCTAATCCTATAGCCTAGAACTTGGGAATCTAGGAACACTTGATGTAATGGGCCCGTTTCTTATGATTTTACCTTAATTTCCAAAACACTTTTCTTTCCTACTCAGGAAACCTGTTGGGAGAAGCCCACTCCCATACTGCTCACACTTTCATGTGGTGGGATGTGGTATATTTCAGAGGTTCAATGCTTTTGTTTCTGGGGTAGAGCTTTATTTTATGAGTACCCAGAGACATTACCT
Organism: Sciurus carolinensis; assembly: GCF_902686445.1. NCBI lineage: Eukaryota > Metazoa > Chordata > Mammalia > Rodentia > Sciuridae > Sciurus > Sciurus carolinensis. The sequence goes on from NC_062232.1 coordinate 45,346,467, forward strand.
CCCCTTCCACACATTTACTTCTCTTTCTCCAGCCTTTACCAGACCAGGCTTGAGGAAGGAAATAAAGAGATGCAGTTTCTAAAACAAGCCCTTTTCTAGTGGTCTGATTGCCAGGGTCCAAAGATTCCTTTTTTTCTCCCCCTATCATTTGAGGAAGTTAAGGAATTCCAAAGGAGTGCTTTTCTCATAGACTTTATGTCTCATCTCCTGGGTGGCAGTGCTTAATTTTTTTCAGTACTGAGAAATTAATCCAGTGTTACTCCATCCCTGAACTAGGTCTACAGGCTCCCACCTTTTAAAAATTTTGAGACAAGGGCTTGTCAAATTGCTCAAGTTGACCTCGAACTTGTGATCTTCCTGCCTCAGGCTCCCAAGTAACTGGGATTACAGTTGTGTGCCTCCATGACCATCTAGTACTGCTCTATTTTGGTGATATTGATAGATAATTTGAAATAGACCTTCAAATGAGGAGAGCATGACCCTGATAGATAGACATAAAGGAAGATGTTTGTGTGTGTGTGTGTGTGTGTGTGTGTGTGTGTGTGTGAGAGAGAGAGAGAGACAGAGAGAGAGAGAGAGAGAAGCCTTAAAGAAGGAAGAAGGCAGGTAGGGAATTCAGGTTTGTAAAATAGTGTGATTAAATATGATCTTTTTCTTTTTCTAATTTTGAATTGTAAGTTCTCAGTGATCAATTATTTTATGGGATATCCCCTTTCCTCAATAACAGAATTTTGATTTACAATGTTAATGCAATATTTTCCTTTCCAAGTTAGAGATTTTTTCCTTAGTAGATAACCAGGATTTAAAATGTCCTATTACTTCTGTCAAGTACAGGGACATAACTGGGTTAAAAATGCTCAGTAGATCCAGAAATAATTCCTTTGTTAACATCACACCACAAAACTAACTCTAACTCCACAGAGGACTTGACGTATTCCTGAGGAAACAGATAATTCACATATTCCAATAATCAGAAAACCTCTTTCTGGAATGTGTGGGTGTAAGTGGACCCTTGGTTGTTCAATTTGTTACAATAGATCCAATTTACATAATAGTAGAAGTAAAAAACTATTGGTCATGAGGAATTTCCTTCCATTTTTAGTCACAGGTGTCTATTGCATTTCATGGGCAATTTCTCTATATAAGAATGTAACTGTAAGTGAAGAATTTATTTGTTCTTTTCACAAATCAAGTATCAGTGACCTTGCTTGCATGAACTACTCAGTATACCAGAATTAGAAAGAATGAAATGACTTTACTGTGTTAATACATAGAATGTTTAGGAATTTTCAATACATATATAATGCATAAAAATGTGAGTAATCAAAGGGGTATTTTGGTGAGAATGTTCATTCATGTAGTTCCATAAAATTGCATATAGTAATTGTTATGGATTGGATATGAGGTGTCCCCCATAAGCTCATGTAAGACAATGCAAGAAGGTTCAGAAGAGAAATGATTGGGTTGTGAGAGTCTTAACCCAATCAGTGAATTAATCCCCTGACAGTGATTAATTAAGTCATAACTGAAGTGGTAGGGTGTGGCAGGAGGAGGTAGAAATTGGGGTCATGATATTGGGGTATATATTTGTATCTGGCAAGTGGAGACCTCTCCCTCTGCTTTCTTTCTTTCTTTTTTCCAAGGTTCCCAAATGTGGAGTCTACATTTTATTATTTTTTTATTTTTTAATTAAAATTAAAAAAATTTTTTTACAGACTTCATTTTGATTCATTGTATGCAAATGAGGTACAACTTTTCATTTCTATGGTTGTACACAATGTAGATTCATACCATTCATGTAATCATACATATACATAGGGTAATACTGTTTCATTCTACTATCTTTCTGTGCTCCAGACCCTCCCACCCCTCTATACCACCCAAAGTTCCTTCATTCTTCTCTATGTTGTCATCCACTTATCAGAGAAAACATTCGGCCTTTGGTTTTTTGGGCTTGGCCTACTTCACTTAGCATGATATTTTCCAACTTCATCCATTTACCAACAAATGCTGTAATTTTATTCTTCTATAAGGCTGAGTAATATTCCATTCTGTATATATACCACAGTTTCTTTATCCATTCATCTATTGAAAAGCATCTAGGTTGGTTCCACAGTCTAGCTATTGTGAATTGAGCTGCTATGATTGTTGATGTAGCTACAACACTATAGTATGCTTATTTTAAGTCCTTTCGGTATAAACCGAGGAGTGGAATAGCTGGGTCAGATGGTGGGTCCATTCTGTTTTCTGAGGAATCTTCATACTGCTTTCCAGAGTGGCTGCACCAATTTGGAACTCCACTAGCAATGTATGAGTATACCTTTTCCCTCACATCCAGTCCAACACTTTTTATTGCTTGTGTTCTTGATAATAGCCATTCTAATTGGAATTATATGAAATCTTAGGGTGGTTTTAATTTGCATTTCTCTTATTACTCAGGATGCTGAGCACTTTTTCATATATTTGTTGATCACCTGTATATCTTCTTCTGTGAAGTGTCTGCCCAATTCCTTAGTCCATTTATTGATTGAGTTCTTTGTATTTTTGGTGTAAAGTTTTTGAAGTTCTTTATAAATTTTGGAGATTAGTGCTTTGTTTGAAGTGTGTGCAGAAAAGATTTTCTCCCATTTTGTAGACTCTGTTTTCACATTATTGATTATTTCCTTTGCTGAGAAAAAGTTTTTTAGTTTGAATCTATCCCATTTATTGATTCTTGCTTTTATTTCTTGCACTATGGGGTCTTGTTAAGGAAGTCTGGTCCTAAGCCAATGTGATGCAGATTTGGACCTACTTTTTCTTCTATTTGGTGAAGGGTCTCAGGTCTAATTCCTAGATCCTTGATCCATCTTGAGTTGAGTTTTGTACAGGGTGAGAGATAAGAGTTCAATTTCACTTTACTGCATATGGATTTCCAGTTTTGCCAGCACCATTTGTTGAAGAGGCTATCTTTTCTCCATTGTAAGTTTTTGGCACCTTTGTCTAGTATGAGGTAACTGTACTTATGTGGGTATATCTGTGTGTCTTCTATCCTGTACCATTGGTCTACCTGTATATTTTGGTGCCATTACCATGCCGTTTTTGTTACTATTGCACTGTAGTAGAGTTTAAGGACTGGTATTGTGATACCTCCTTCATCACTCTTCCTGTCCAGGATTGCTTTGGCTATTCTGGGTCTTCTGTTCTTCCAGATGAATTTCATGATTGCTTTCTCTATTTCTATGAGGAACGTTATTGGGATTTTATTTGGAATTGCGTTAAATCTGTATAGTGCCTTTGGAAATATGGCCATTTTGATAATATTAATTTTGCCTATTCAAGAACATGGGAGACTTTTCCCATCTTCAAAGGTCTTCTTCAATTTCTTTGTTTAATGTTCTGTAGTTTTCATTGTAGAGAACTTTCACCTCTTTTGTTAGATTGATTCCCAAGTATTTTATTTTATTTTTCCTGAGGCTATTGTGAATGAAGTTGTTTTCCTCATTTCCCTTTCAGATGTTTCATCACTTATGAATAAAAATGCTTTAAATTTATGTGTGTTAATTTTATATCTTGCTATTTTACTGAATTCATTTATTAGATCTAGAAGTTTTCTGGTGGAGTTTTTTGGGTCCTCTAAATATAGAATCATGTCATCAGCAAATAGTGACAGACTGAGTTCTTCTTTTCCTATCCGTATCCCTTTAATTTCTTTGGTCTGTCTAATTGCTCTGGCTAGTATTTCAAGAATGATGTTGAATAGAAGTGGTAAAAGAGGACTTCCCTGCCTTGTTCCAGTTTTTAAAGGGAATGCTTTCAGTTTTTCTCCATTAAGAATGATGTTGGCGGTGGGCTTAGCATAAATAGTTTTTATAATGTTGAGGTATATTCCTACTATCTCTATTTTTTCTAGTGTTTTGAGCATAAAGAGATGTTGTATTTTGTTGAACGCTTTCTCTACATCAATTGAAATAATCATATGATTCTTAGCCTGATGTCTATTAATGTGATAAATTACATTTATTGATTTCTAGATGTTGAACCGACCTTGCATCACTGGGATGAATCCTACTTGATCATTGTGCACTATGTTCTTAATATTTTTTTGTATGCCATTTGCCAGAATTTTGTTAAAGATTTTTGCATCTATATTCATCAGAGATATTGGTCTAAAATTTTCTTTCCTTGAAGTGTCTTTCCCTGGTTTTGGTATCAGAGTGATACTAGCTTCATAGAATGAATTTGGAAGGGTTCTCTCCTTTTCTATTTCATGGAATACTTTGAGGAGTATCTATGAAGGTCTTACAGAACTCAGCTGAGAATCCATCTGGTCCTGGGCTTTTCTTGGTTGGTAGGATTTTGATGGCTTCTTCTATTTCATTGCTTGAAATTGATCTGTGTAAATTGTGTGTGTCCTCCTGGTTCAGTTTGGGAGGATCATATGTCTCTAGAAATTTGTCGATGTCTTTGATATTTTCTATTTTGTTCGAGTATAGATTTTCAAAGTAGCTTCTCATTATGTTATGTATTTCAGTGGTGTCTGTTGTGATATTTCCTTTTTCATCATGAATTTTAGTAATTTGAGTTTTCTCTCTCCTTCTCTTTGTTAGTGTGTGTTTATCTATTTTGTTTACTTTTTCAAAGAACCAAATTTTTGTTTTTTCAATTTTTTAAATTGTTTCTTTTGTTTCAATTTCATCAATTTCAGCTCTGATTTTAATTATTTCCTGTCTTCTACTATTTTTGTGTTGTTCTGTTCTTTTTTGAGGACTTTGAGATATAATGTTAGTTCATTTATTTGTTGACTTTTTGTTCTTTTCTTGAATGTGCTCCATACAATGAATTTTCCTCTTAGTACTGCTTTCATAGTGTCCCAGAGATTTTGATATGTTGTATTATAATTCTCATTTACCTTTAAGAATTTTTTATCTCCTCCCTGATGTTTTCTGTTATCCAAACTTCATTCAATAGCATATTATTTAATCTCCAGGTGTTGGAGTAATTTCTGTTTTTTATTTTGTCATTGATTTCTAATTTGGTTCCATTATGATTTGATAAAACACAAGGTAATATCTCTTTTTTTTGCATTTACTAAGGGCTGCTTTGTGGCAAAACATAAGGTCTATTTTAGAGGAGGATTCATGTGCTGGTGAGAAGAAATTGTATTTGCCTGTTGATGGATGTAATATTCTATATATGTTTGTTAAGCCTAATTATTGATTGTGTTATTGAGTTCTATGGTTTCTTTGTTTAGTTTTTGTTTGGAAGATCTATCTAGTGGTGACAGCGGTGTGTTAAAGTCACCCAGAATTATTGTGTTGTGGTTTATTTGGTTCCTGGAATTGAGAAGGATTTGTTTGATGTACATGGATACACCATTCTTTGGGACATAAATATTTACGGTCGTTATGTCTCCCTGATTTATTGTTCCCTTAAGGAGTATGAAATGTCCTACTTTATTCCTTCTGACTAACTCTGGCTTGAAGTTTGTTTTATCTGATATGCAGATGGGAACTCCCACTTTTTTACTGAGTCCATGTGCATGGTATTTTTCCCCCATTGTTTCCCCTTCAGTCTGTGGATGTCATTTTCTAAAGATGAGTCTCTTGAGGACAGAATATTGTTGGGTCTTTCTTTTTAATCCAATCTGCCAGCCTATGTCTTTTGATTGATGAATTTAGGCCATTAACGTTCAGGGTTATTATTGAGATATGATTTGTATTCCCAGTCACTTGGGCTTATTTTTGGTTTTTAACTTGACTTGGTTTCTCTTTTGATGGGTTTTTACTTTAAGGTAGTTCCTCCCTTTGCTGACCTACATTTTTGTTTTTCATTTCCTCCTCATGGAATATTTTGCTGAGAATGTTTTGTAGTGTAGGTTTTCTGTTTGTAAATTCTTTTAACTTTTGTTTACCATGGAAAAATTATATTTCATCTTCAAATCTGAAGGTTAGTTTTGCTGGGTATAGGATTCTTGTTTGGTAACCATGTTCTTTCAGACCTTTAAATATGTTGTTCCAGACCCTTCTAACTTTTAGGTCTGGGCTAAGAATGATATCCCTATTGGTTTCCACCTATATATAATCTGATGCTTTTCTCTCACAGCCTTCAAAATCCTATCTTTATTTTGTATGTTAGGCATTTTCATTATAATGTGGCTTGGTGTGAATCTGTTGTGATTTTGTGCATTTGGTGTTCTGTAAGCCTCTTGTATTTGATTTCCCATTTCATCCTTCAGGTTTGGGAAATTTTCTGATATTATTTCTTTGAATAGGTCATTCATTCCTTTGGTTTGTATCTCTGTGCCTTCCTCAATCCCAATAATTCTTAAATTTGGTCTTTTCATGATGTCTCATAGTTCTTGGAGATTCATTCATGATTTCTTACCATCTTCTCTGTTTGGTCAACTTTATTTTCAAGATTATTTTGTCTTCATTGTCTGAGGTTCTGTCTTCCAAGTAATCTAGTCTGTTGGTGGTGCCCGGTCTGAGTTGTGGTTCAGTGACAGCACCCAGAAAGTCACTCTGGACATGGGAACTCACACCAGAGATTTTATTAGGCAGACGAACAGAGTGTTCACTTGGGGCTGGGAAAGAAAGAAAAGAGAGAGAGAGAATGGTGCAGGAGCTTCTCCTAAATATTGGAATTTCACGGGCTAACAACAATGGACCAATGACTGAGAAGGAGACTTGCAGGCTGACTAATGTCCAATAGCTAACTAGGATGTTCACAGACTGACAAGCTAGGTTGTAAGATGGGAGGGGGAGAAATGGCTGTAGCATAAAGGGTGGGGGAGCAGTTTTATATTATATTCCCCCGTTTTTGTTTTCATAAGAAGATCTTCTTTTGTTCTCCAGTTCTCTCCCCCACTCTCTCTCCTTCCTGCCTGTGTGAATAGGTCTGGTTTTGCAGGCAAGATATAAAAAGTGAGAAGTGGATGGGGCAGGGGGAGAGCCAAAGTAATTCAGCCAGGCAAGGGACCAGGGGGAATTAATTAGAAGCTCCTTGCTTGCAGTCCTTGATAAGGACAGGGAAATTTGGCTATCAATGGACTCCAAAGATCCTTGACATTCCATTCTCCCAGGGGCAGTCTCCAACTTCCAGATTTCCAGAGGCAGATGGCTTTCATGGCCTCTATTTCCTCAATTTGACCAATCCCCTATTTCTACACTAACTGCCTGTCCCCAATTCTGGCTTCATTCCCCCTTTTGCTTTAGGAACTCCTTACCGCTGTAAGAAAAGGGAGTGACTTTCCATTGAGTTTTTTTTTTTTTTTATTGTTTCCTTCATTTCAAGGATTTCTGGTTTTTTTTTTTTTTGAGAATTTCTATCTCTTTGTTGAAATGATCTTTTACTCCCTGCAGTTGCTCTTTCAACTGCTTATTGGAGTGATCATTCATTGCCTGCATTTGCTCTCTTATCTCATTTTTTGCTTCACGAATAATTTTAATTATGTATATTCTGAACTTCTTTTCTGACATTTCTTATACCATGCTGTCACTGGATTCTATTAGTATAGAATCTAGGTTTGTTTGGATGATTTTCTTCCCTTGTTTTTTCATGTTGTTCATATATCTTCCCCTCTAGCAGTGCATATCTGGGGTATTGCAGTTTCCCCTTTATAGGCTTATAGTGACCCTATAGTTTTCCAAAATATCTTCTTTAAGGGGAAATCAATATTAACAGTGCCCAGTACAGACACTATGGAGGCCTAAAACAAATAGCCCCTATGAAGAAGTGAACAATATTGTCATAATAAACAGATAGAATGAGTTCCATTATTATCTACAGTATAACAAATAGATTTGCAATAAGGTTTGCAGTTTCTAAATGGAGGACAAAGAGGATGGGGAGGGGTATAGGATGTAACTGCTAATGGGATAAGAAAAGAGAATATAGTGTTCTAGATTGTAGAAAGAGCAAAAGTGTAATTGAAAGAAGTCAGTTGTTAGCATGAGAAAAGGGAGAAAGAGACTCTGAGGAAACAGGTAAACGAAAGGAAAATCAAGCAAGAAAAGCAAAGAAATAAAAACTTAAAATTTTTCCAAAAGGAGAAAGAAACAAAAAAAATCTACACTATAACAGCTATATAGTATTCAAACCTCTTAGTCTTCAGTAGCCTGATGCATGAGAGGTACCTGACAATGAGTTCCAGTCTCCAGCAGGCATCTCAGGATGGGATTTGCCCCACCTAAATGTGGGAGCTACCACTTCCAGGATAATCCAAGATGCTCTGGCTTCCAAATGTGTTGGCAAATGGGGAGCTGCAGCTCAGGTCATAGGTGTGGTAGGCTGGGGTCCTGGAGACAGGACTCGGTTATTCTAGCCAGGGGTCCTGCAGGTCTTCACTGTTGTCTCAAAATGGTGGCAGTCACATGTAACCAAACCTGTGGGTACTGTGACAGTGAACTTCCAGGCACCAGCAGGCAACTGGTGATCCACTGGTGGTCTACAGTTGGTGTGCAGGCTACCAGCAGACAATGGCAGGTGGACCTCAGGCAGCCGGTGATGGGTAGGTGAAAGGCAGGTGATGGGTAGGTAAGAGGCAGGCAAATGGGCAAAAGGCAGATAGGCACCAGTCAGTGAGCAATCTGCACTCAAAAAGTAGTTGATATACTGGTAGAGTGCAGGTGATCACAGTGGACAAATATCTCTCCCTCTGCTTACTGATCATCATGTGAGTTGCTTCCCTCTGCCACACTCTTCCTCCATGATATCCTACCTCACCTTGAGCCCTGAGGAATGGAGCCTGCTGTTTATGGATTGAGACCTCTAAAACCATGAGCCCTTACATAAACTTTTCCTCCTCTACAATTGTGCTGGTTGGGTCTTTTAGTCACAGCAGTGAAAAAGTTAACTAAAATAGTAATGTCATTTGAAAGTTTTTTTTGAAGAAGTTATAGTTTTCCTAAGTGTCATATGTATGTTGATTAATTTTCAACTTGTGTTTATGGTTGGGTAAAAGAGAGTTTAGGAGAGAGAGATGGAAGAGTGGGTCTAGGCAGCAACCCTCAACTCCTCTGCAGCCCAGTGTTAAAATAGTGAAAGGATAACTGATCAGAGAGATAGGTGACATAGTGAATACTCTAAACTCAATATTGAACGACTTGAGACATGGATGGACTTGGAATTTTGTTACAGGATCAGAAAATGAGGAAAGAATTTCTTGACCCTGAACCCCATCCAGGTTGGGGTTCAGGGGAGTGGTAACAAAGGGAGAAAGAGGGATAAAAAAAGCCCATAACCTTAATTAATAACAGAAAGAAATGCATACCAAGTTAAAATGAGAAAGGAGCAGCAAAGACAGTAAAGGAGATCACACAATTCAGCTCAAATTGCTGGCATAAATCTCTGCTGAACTTGGCAGCCATTTTTTAAAGACCAGAATAGCCAGCCTCCCTAGAAGAAATTAAATCTAGGCAGTTTCTCTGCATCTACAGATAGTAACAACAACAACAACACACACACACACACAAAAACTCCATGGGTAATGCCTCTGAAACGGATTGTTCCAATAATTCATGTAGAAGGATGTTGTAGAGGGATCACTGCCAGGAGAAGGTTATCAAAACCCCTCCCCTCACCATGGAAAAATGGAGTGGGTGGAGCTGATCTGAAAGAAAAATCACTCCAAGAGAGCTCTCCTGCACCCTAAAGCTGCTGAATGCCTGGGGTACAGATGGGCCAACTGACACCCTGCCACAGTGACTGGTAAAATCTGCATAATCTGCAATACCTGGGATGGAGGCTTCTGTGCCAGAAAAGTGCTCAGACCACCCACAGAGGGACTGCATACATAGACATCATAGTCATATATAGCTGCCAAGCATTTAGACACAGGACACTGCCAACAATCTCTGGTAGCAGGGAGCAGCACTCAGTGATAAACAACAATGAGCAACAACCCTGAACTTGTACCCTCACACCCAAACAAAAATGGCCAGCATACACTATGACCACTGAGCATGTAGACTTGGGCTTCTGGGCTGGTCAACAAGCACCAGCACCTGGTATAGGAACTGTGGCTACCAGGGCAGAGATTCCTATGCCTTAGTAGCATAGCACCCCTTGGAGAGTCCACAACCATGAATCCCAGAACTGTATGTACATATGCACAATCCCTGGAGGGTATTCCCTGAGGGCAACTCCAGTCAGTCAATGGAAACCCTCTGGCATACACAGAGTGGTACACCCCACAAAGGGGTCTTACAGAGGAGCTTCCCACAGACACCAGCCACCATCCAGAGTGCCTAGGTACAAGCTCACCGAATTGCATACTCCGAAGAGGGGCAGCAGCTCTCTATCTCCCATGGACTGACTAGTGCCACTTTAGTTAGATCACTGCACCTCTAATGTAGACGGCCATATCACATACTCTTAAATGTCCATGGGTGAGCCCACACCAGGCTTGAAAACTCTGGGTATATGGGACTTTCCTTCTGGAGGGTACATAGGCCTTTACTGCCTAACAGGGAGAAAACAGGATGCTAAGTCACAGATAATTATGATCTGCCTTCTCTGACTCCCTAGAAAGCAAGTAGGTGCCCTGATGCACTAAAGAATGGAGCAGGTCTCCTATAATTGCATCAGGGGTGTGCTGGTTGTGATTACTACCTGCATATCCAGAGAAGCTTAGATGTAAAGATGAGAAGTGGTAGGCATTTTATTAGAGTTTCAAATACTGATGAAATTCAAATATGGAAAACCCAATAAGAAATCTCCCCTTCAAGTAATTCAGCATGGAATATCATAAATGGTTGTATTGCCAGTTTTGATATTATAGATATTATTGTTCATATTGAATTAATAGATGTTCCCTTATTATTTGGTATAGTCAGTCCTCAACCTAATTTAATTTCTTCTAATGTTTGAAAACACTAATTGGAATAATTTCTTCTTTCTTTTCCTAGCTCTGGTTTATACTAGACTCTGTTTAGTTTCTCTTTTCCTTCTTACATTACCTGCACCTACCCCTATATTTCCTTCTTTTTGTCTTAGTTTGTATTTATTTTTTCTTTTTTTCTTTTCTTTGTCCATTTTATCCTATTGAGTTTTATGTTACTTTTAATATCTTTGATATCTAACTTCTCAATCTAATCAAGAGCATTACTCCCAATTTGTACATGGATTAGAGGAATTGTGAAGAACATTTTCAATAAGGTTTTAGAGGCCCCTCCCCCCCGCCGGAGAGGTAAACACGAACAACTGGGATCATCGTAGAGGAGGCGGCTAAGCACAGCGCTTGGACTTGGAGCAACCACTGGGGCTCCGGGCGGTTGCCTGAGGAGGAGCTGTGAGTCGAGCTGTTTGGACTCAGAGTGATCGCTTCTGAACACCGGGGGGCTGCCCGGAGGAAGGGGAGAGGCGAGGCGGGTCGCTTGGTCTAGGAGTGACTGCATCAGAGCCACAGGCAGTTGCCAGAGGAGGAGGCAAGTGGTGAGTTGTTTGGACTCAAAGCGACCACTCCTGAACACCGGTGGCCTGCCTGGAGGAGGAGCGTGGTGCGTCGCTTGGTCTCTGAGCGACCGCTCCTGAACACCCGGGGGGGGGCTACCCCAAGGAGAGGAGGAACAGGGCGGGTCACTTGGACTCGGAGTGACTGCCTAGGGCTACGGGCGATTGGCGGGAGGAGGAGATGCGAAGTGAGTTGCTTGAACTCCTAGTGACTGCGTCGGAACACCAGGCAGCTGTCCGGAGGAAGAGGTGTGTGGCGGCTCTCTGGGTCTCAGGAGCTATTGTACGGGGCTCCAGGTGGCGGCTCAGAGGAGGGGCCGCATAGCCAGGCGATTAGGTGCAGAGCAGGGTCCCAGGACCTAGGCGGCTTCTTGGTGGAAGAGCCACACAGAGACACGCCTAGGGGCGGAGCGAAGTTTCCAGGACTGCGGGCAGATTCTCTGAGGAGAGGCAGCCTAAGGAGACTCGTCTGCAAAGGGTGAGGCTCCCAGGCCCATGAGGTAGGTCAGGGACCCTGGGAACGTTGCAGAGGAAGGGAGCCCAGCCCAGGCGGTAGTTGTAGATTGAGGGGAACCCCTAGGAGGGGAACTGACCAGCGAGACCTCCCCACCAGGTGAGTCTTCCCTGCCGGGTGAGGTTTTCCCACAAGGACAGTAAAACCAGAGACACAGGAACAAACAGGCCTTGCCTCAGCCCGCAGCCTAGTTCCCCTTTGGATGACCATTGGTCAACAAGTGGAGGCACCTCTGCCCACTAGCAGGGAATATACCCCACCTGAGGGTCACCAACCCTAGAGAGGCAGCTTCCTTGTGGAGCACTGCATTATCAACTTCCTCCAAGACTTCAGGCTACTGAAGGATAAGAGGGGATATACTAGCAATCTTCAGGGACATTATAAGTCAATAGAGGAAATCTGCAATATATTAATGACCCACTGATTCCTGAACAATATGAGAAAACAAGGGAAGAAAATGCCCCAAACAAATCTAGATGTTATATCAATAAAATCCAACGACAGCATGGCAGAAGAAATGACAGAAAGGGAGTTCAGAATGTACATAATTAAAATGATCAGGGAAGCAAACGATGAGATGAAAGAGCAAATGCAGGCATTGAATGATGAGATGAAAGAGCAAATGCAGGCATTGAATGATCACACCAATCGACAGTTAACAGAGCAAATTCAGGAAGCAAAAGATCATTTCAATAAAGAGTTAGAGATATTGAAAAAAAACCAAACAGAAATCCTTGAAATGAAGGAAACAATAAACCAAATTAAGAACTCCACAGAAAGCATAACCAATAGGATAGAACACCTGGAAGACAGAACCTCAGATATTGAAGACAAAATATTTAACCTTGAAAACAAAGTTGAAGAAACAGAGAAGATGGTAAGAAATCATGAACAGAATCTCCAAGAACTATGGGATATCATGAAAAGGCCGAATTTGAGAATTATTGGGATTGAGGAAGGCTTAGAGAAACAAACCAAAGGAATGAACAATCTATTCAATGAAATAATATCAGAAAATTTCCCAAATCTGAAGAATGAAATGGAAAATCAAGTTCAAGAGGCTTATGGGACTCCAAATACACAAAATTACAACAGACCCACACCAAGGCACATTATAATGAAAATACCTAACATACAAAATAAAGACAGAATTTTAAAGGCTGTGAGAGAAAAGAACCAAATTACATTCAGGGGGAAGCCAATACGGATATCAGCAGATTTTTCAATCCAGACCCTAAAAGCTAGAAGGGCCTGGAACAACATATACCAAGCCCTGAAAGAAAACGGATGCCAACCAAGAATCTTATACCAAGCAAAACTTACTTTCAAATTTGACGATGAAATAAAATCATTCCATGATAAATAAAAGCTAAAAGAATTTACAAAAAGAAAGCCAGCATTACAGAACATTCTCAGCAAAATATTTCATGAGGAAGAGATAAAAAACAAAAAAGCAAATCAGCAAAGGAAGGAATTATCCTAAAGGAACTGTCAAATAAAGGAGGAACCAAGATGTGTCAAAAATTTTAAATATGAACCAAATGACCGGGAATACAAATCATATCTCAATAATAACCCTGAATGTTAATGGCCTGAATTCATCAATCAAAAGACATAGACTGGCAGATTGGATTAAAAAGAAAGATCCAACAATATGTTGCCTGCAAGAGACTCACCTAATAGAAAGAGATACCGGTAGACTAAAGGTGAAAGGATGGGGAAAAACATACCATGCACGTGGACTCAGCAAAAAAGCTGGAGTATCCATCCTCATTTCAGATAAAGTGGACTTCAAACCAATGTTAGTCAGAAGGGATAAAGAAGGACATTTCATACTGCTTAAGGGAAGCATAAATCAGCAAGATATAACAATCATAAACATCTATGCCCCAAACAGTGGCTCATCCATGTATGTCAAACAAATCCTTCTCAATTTTAGAAACCAAATAGACTGTAACACAATAATACTAGGTGATTTTAACATGCCTCTCTCACCACTGGACAGATCTTCCAAACAAAAATTAAACAAAGAAACCATAGATCTCAATAACACAATCAATAATTTAGACTTAACAGACATTTATAGAATATACCATCCAACCAAGAGCGAATACACTTTCTTCTCAGCAGCACATGGATCCTTCTCTAAAATAGACCATATATTATGCCACAAAGCTAATGTTAGCAAATACAAGAAGATAGAGACACTACCTTGTATTCTATAAGATCATAATGGATTGAAGTTAGAAATAAATGAAAGAGTAAAAAACAGAAACTACTCCAACACCTGGAGATTAAACAATATGCTATCATATGATGAATGGATAAAAGAAGATATTAGGAAGGAAATTAAAAAATTCTTAGAGGTCAATGAGAACAAAGAAACATCATATCAAAATCTCTGGGACACTATTAAAGCAGTACTTAGAGGAAAATTTATTTCATGGAGCACATTTAATAAAAGAAGTAAAACTCAACAAATAAACAACTTAACACTACAGCTCAAAGCCCTAGAAAAAGAAGAACAGACCAACATCAAAAGTAGTAGAAGAGAGGAAATAGTTAAACTCAGAGCTGAAATCAACGAAATTGAAACAAAAGAAACAATACAAAAAATTGACAAAATAAATCGTTGGTTCTTCGAAAAAATAAACAAAATTGATAAACCTTTAGCCACACTAACAAATAGAAGACGAGAGAAAACCCAAATCACTAAAATTCGGAATGAACAAGGAAATATCACAACAGACACGACTGAAATACAAAAGATAATTAGAAGCTATTTTGAAAATCTATACTCCAACAAAATAGGAAATTTCGAAGACATCAACAGGTTTCTAGAGACATATGAATTGCCTAAACTGAACGAGGAGGACATACACAATGTAAATAGACCAATTTCAAGTAATGAAATAGAAGAAGTCATCAGAAGCCTTCCAACAAAGAAAAGTCCAGGACCAGATGGGTTCTCAGCCGAGTTCTACAAAACCTTTAAAGAAGAGCTCATTCCAATACTTCTCAAAGTATTCCATGAAATAGAAGAGGAGGGAACCCTCCCAAACTCATTCTATGAAGCCAATATTACCCTGATACCTAAACCAGACAGAGACACATCGAGGAAAGAAAATTTCAGACCAATATCCTTAAGGAACATCG
The DNA here is from genome assembly GCF_902686445.1 of Sciurus carolinensis. Lineage (NCBI taxonomy): Eukaryota > Metazoa > Chordata > Mammalia > Rodentia > Sciuridae > Sciurus > Sciurus carolinensis. The sequence continues at coordinate 45,361,567 of NC_062232.1, forward strand.
ACGCAAAAATTCTGAACAAAATTTTAGCAAATCGCATACAAAAATATATTAAAAGATAGTGCACCATGATCAAGTGGGTTTCATCCCAGGGATGCAAGGTTGGTTCAACATCAGGAAATCAATAAATGTAATTCACCATATCAATAGACTTCAAGTCAAGAATCACATGATTATTTCAATAGATGCAGAAAAAGCATTTGATAAAATACAGCATCCCTTCATGCTCAAAACATTAGAAAAAATAGGGATAGTGGGAACATTCCTTAACATTGTAAAGGCCATCTATGCTAAGCCCATGGCTAATATCATTCTAAATGTTGAAAAACTGAGAGCATTCCCCCTAAAAACTGGAACAAGGTAGGGATGCCCTCTTTCACCACTTCTTTTCAATATCGTCCTTGAAACTCTAGCCAGAGCAATTAGACAGACCAAAGAAATTAAAGGGATACGAATAGGAAAAGAAGAACACAAACTATCCCTATTTGCTGATGATATGATTATATACTTAGAGGAACCAGGAAATTCCACCAGAAAACTTTTAGATCTCATAAGTGAATTCAGTAAAGTAGCAGGATATAAGATCAATGCTCATAAATCTAAGGCATTTTTATACATAAGCGATGAATCTTCAGAAAGAGAAATTAGGAAAACTACCCCATTCACAGTAGCATCGAAAAAAATAAAATACTTGGGAATCAATCTCACAAAAGAGGTGAAAGACCTCTACAATGAGAATTACAGAACACTAAAGAAAGAAATTAAAGAAAACCTTAGAAGATGGAAAGATCTCCCATGTTCTTGGATAGGAAGAATTAATATTGTCAGAATGGTCATACTACCAAAAGTGCTATACAGGTTCAATGCAATTCCAATTAAAACCCCAATGATGTACCTTACAGAAATAGAGCAAGCAATTATGAAATTCATTTGGAAGAATAAAAAACCCAGAATAGCTAAAGCAATCCTTAGCAGAAAGAGTGAAGCAATACCAGATCTTCAACTCTACTACAAAGCAATAGTAATAAAAACGGCATGGTATTGGTACCAAAATAGAAAGGTGGATCAATGGTACAGAATAGAGGACACGGACACAAACCCAAATAAATACAATTTTCTCATACTTGACAAAGGGGCCAAAAATATGCAATGGAGAAAAGATAGCCTCTTCAACAAATGGTGCTGGGAAAACTGGAAATCCATATGCAACAGAATGAAACTACACCCATATCTCTCACCATGCACGACACTAAACTCAAAATGGATTAAGGGCCTCGGAATCAGACCAGAGGCCTTGCATCTTATAGAAGAAAAAGTAAGTCCAGAGCTTCAACATGTCGGCTTAGGACCAGACTTCCTCAACAGGACTCCCATAGCACAAGAAATAAAAGCAAGAATTAATAACTGGGATAGATTCAAACTAAAAAGTTTTCTCTCAGCAAAGGAAACTATCAGCAATGCAAAGAAAGAGCCTACAGAGTGGGAGAACATCTTTGCCAATCATACTTCAGATAGAGCACTAATCTCCAGAATCTATAAAAAACTCAAAAAACTCTACACGAAGAATGCAAATAATCCAATCGACAAATGGGCTAAGGAAATGAATAGACACTTCACAGAAGAAGATCTACAAGCAATCAATAAACATATGGAAAAATGTTCAACATCTCTAGTAATAAGAGAAATGCAAGTCAAAACCACCCTAAGATTCCATCTCACCCCAATTAGAATGGCAATTATCAAGAATACAAGCAACTACAGGTGTTGGCGAGGATGTGGGGAGAAAGGTACACTCATACATTGCTGGTGGGGCTGCAAATTAGTGCAGCCACTCTGGAAAGCAGTGTGGAGATTCCTTAGAAAACTTGGAATGGAACCACCATTTGACCCAGCTATCCCACTCCTTGGCCTATACCCAAAGGACTTAAAATCAGCATATTTCAGAGATACAGCCACATCAATGTTCATAGCTGCTCAATTCACAATAGTCAGATTGTGGAACCAACCTAGATGCCCTTCAATTGATGAATGGATAAAGAAACTGTGGTATATATATACAATGGAATATTACTCAGCCATAAAGAATGATAAAATTATGGCATTTGCAGGCAAATGGATGAAATTGGAGAATATCATGCTAAGTGAGATAAGCCAATCTCAAAAAACCAAAGCACGAATGATATTGCTAATAAGTGGATGATGACACATAATGGAGGGTGGGAGGGGTTAGTGTTAGGGTTAGAGTTAGGGTTAGGGACGGGGGCAAGAATGGAGGAAGGAAGGACTGTATAGAGGGAAAAGAGGGGTGGGAAGTATGTGGGGGAAGGGAAAAAATAACAGAATGAGTCAAACAACATTACCCTATGTTAATTTATGATTACACAAATGGTATGCCTTTACGCCATGTACAAACAGAGATACAACATGTATCCCATTTGTTTACAATAAAAAAAAAGGAAAAAAAATAAGGTTTTAGAAAGGTTTATAGTCTAGGATTTTTTTCTCATGTGATTCAAGTTAACAGGGATTAGTGTCTTTTCTCAAAGTGTGCTTGAAACTGGGCATAGCAGTGGGTACATATTCAGTAAGAGTATTAACACTTAGATATTTGCCCAGTCTGGGACATTTAGTGAAGAGAAAGCAGCTCACTATAATGTTCTGTATATAAAAGTAGAAGTGGAAATTATCCCAGCAAATGAGTAGAAATACTAACAATATGAAAAAACAAAGGAACAAGGCACACCCAATAGCTCACAAGATGACAACTCACCCTCTTGACACTGCACTAGAGGAAATGTCTGATAAAGAATTTAGAATGTTGATAGATAAATGTTCAATGAGTAATAGATGATCAAAGGGATGAAGAAAGAGAGAAAATGCAGGAAGCAAAAATTATTTCAAATAAGTAGTAGAGATTCTGAAAAAGAATCAAACAAATTCTGGAAATGAAAGACTAAGTAACTCAAATTAAAAATTCAGTTGAACACATCACCAATAGAGTAGATTACATATAAGGCAGATTTTCAGGCCCTGAAGACAAAGTATATAATCTTGAAATGTCAGCAATAAAGAAGATAAGAGACCATGACCAGAATATTCAAGAAATGTAGGATAATAATTAGAGACTTAATCTAAAAATCATTGGGTTATAAGAAGGCATCAAGATACAAAACTAAAGAAATGCACAACCTTTTCAGTGAAATAATATCAGAAAAATTCCAAACCTAAAGAATAAGATGCAAATCCAAATATGAGAGACATGTAAAACAACGAAGTGACAATATCAAAAATGATTGCTTACAAGACACATTGTAATTAAAATGTCTAACATACAGTACAAAAATAGAATTGTAAAAGTTGCAAGTGAAAAAGAGCAGGTCACATTTAGAGGTATGCCAATTAGATTTTCCATTATCTCTCAGCCTAGATTCTAAAAGACAGACTCTAGCTTGGAATAATATATATCAAACTCTTAACGGTAATGGTTGTCAACCAAGATTACTATATACAGCAAAACTATCATCCAGAATAGAAGAAGAAATAAAAACCTCCCAAGGTAAGCAGAAACTAAAAGAATTCTTGACTACTTTAAGTCAGTACTACAGAAAACACTTGATAAAATATTACATGAGGAAGAAATGAATGGATGAATCTCACTAGAATAGTAACTGAGAAAAGGATAATCAAATCTGAATTAATCATTAGAAATAAATCAAAATGGCAGGAAATAAAAACCATCTCTCCTAATAACAATGAATGTACTTGGTTTCTACTCTGCAGTTAAAAGACATACACTGGTAGAGTGGATTGAAAAACAAGACACAAACACATGTTGTTTGAAAGAGATTCACCTTATATGCAAAGACATTCACAGGCTGAAGGTGAAAAGATGAAAACAGATTACTATGAAAATGGAGACTGAAAATAAGCAAAAGTAGCTACTCTCATATCTGAAAAGGTAGACTTCAAGACAAAATTAATCAAAAGAGACAAAGAAGGTCACTTCACTCTGGTTAAGGGAACCATTGAACAAGAAGTTATAATGATTTTAAATATTTACGTTCCAAATGTTGGCGAACCTACATATATAAAACAAACCTACTTGATAAAAAGACTCAAATACACCCCAATACAATAATACTGGTTGATTTTTAACATACCTCTAGCACCAATATATAGGTCATCCAGACATAGTCTAAATATTTCAGTCCTAAAACATATGATTAATCAAATGGACCTAACAGATATCTATAGAATATTTCAAAAATTAGCAATGGAATTAATTTTCTTCTCCACTGTACATGGAAACTTCTCCAAAGTAGACCATATTTTAGGACACAAAACACGTCTTTGCTAGTATTAAAAATTGAGACAATTCCTTGCATCTTGTCAAATCATAATGGATTGAAATTAGAAATTAACAAGATAAAAAAACAAACCATTTTAACAAATAGAAATTGAATAATATGTTTTTTTTGTTTTTGTTTTTTATTTTTTTAAATTTATGTTTATGGTAAACAAATGGGATACATGTTGTTTCTCTGTATATGGAGAAAGGCATACCATTTGTGTAATTGTACATTTACATAGGGTAATGTTGTTTGATTCGAATAATATGTTTTTGAATGAGGAAAGTGTCATAGAAGAAATTCAGGGAGAAATAACAATTATTTGAAACAAATGAGAACAGAGATACAAAATATCAAAGTCTCTTGGACAGTATAAAGATTTTCTAAGAGAAAAGTTTATAGCATTAAATGCCTACATGAAAAATAACCAGAAATTTACTAAATAAGCAATCTAATGTTGAAATTAAAGTTCCTAGAAAAGCAAGAACAAACTAATCCCCAAATCATCAGAAGACATAAAATAATTAGGATCAGAGCCAAAATTAATGAAATTAAAAATAAAAGACAATAAAAGGGATCAAAGCAATGAAGAATTGGTTCTTTGAAAAGGTAAATAAGACTGATACCAAACAAACTAAAAGAAAGAGATCTCCTGAATTGACAGAATGAGAGATGAAAAAAGAAATGTCACCACAGACATTTCTGAAATCCAAAGGATCATGAAGAACTATACTGGTCATACTAAGTGAGATAAGCCAATCTCAAAAAACCAAAGGACGAATGATCTCGCTGATAAGCGGATGATGACACATAATGGGGGGTGGGAGGGGTTAGTGTTAGCGTTAGGTTTAGGGTTAGGTTTAGGGAGGGGGGCAAGAATGGAGGAAGGGAAGGACTGTATAGAGGGAAAAGAGGGGTGGGAGGGGTGGGGGGAAGGGAAAAAATAACAGAATGAATCAAACAACATTACCCTATATAAATTTATGATTACACAAATGGTATGCCTTTACTCCATGTTCAAACAGAGAAACAACATGTATCCCATTTGTTTACAATAAAAAAATTAAAAATAAATAAATAAATAAAACTGAAAAAAAACTATACTGAAAACTTATATTCCAATAAATTGAAAAATCTAGAAGATTTTGACAAATATCTAGACACATTTGACCTACCCAAATTGCAGCAAGTGGATATTAAAAATGTAAACAGACAAATATCAAGCTGTAAGATTGAAACAGCAATTAAATAATTTCCAACAAAAAAAATCCCAGGACTAGATGGATTCTCAGCTGAGCTCTACCAGATCTTTAAAAAGAACGAATGCCAATCTTCCTCAAATTATTCCATGAAATAGATCGGGAGGGAAACTGCCAAATTCATTCTGTGAAGCCAGTATTAACCTGTCTACCAAAACCAGATATAGACACTTCAAAGAAACCTTAAAGTTAATTTCCTTAAGAACATAGATGAAAAATTCTTAATAAAACATTGAGAAATCACACAAAAATGCATTAAGAAGATTATACACCATGATAATGTGAATTTCAAACCAGGAATACAAGGGTTGGTGGAATATAAATAGAATTAAGGCGAAATTACATGATCATCTCAATAGATGCAGAAAAAGCATCCAACACAATTCAGCACCCACTCCTATGAAAAACACTGAAGAAACTAGAGACAGAAGGAACTGACCTCTAAATGTCATATATGACAATCCCAAAATGAACATGAAACCAAATGGAGAAAACTAAAACATTTATCATAAAATCAGGAACAAGACCAGGATGTCCTCTCACCACTCCTATTCAATATAGTACTTAAGTTCTAGCTATAGCAATCAGGCAAGAGAATGAAATGAAAGGGGCACAAATGGGGGTGGATAGGGAAGAATAGTTACTTTATATTAGGTAGAGGGGAGTGAAGGGAGAGGAAGGGGTATGGAGAAGGAATGATAGTAGAGTGAAACAGAAATTATTACCTCATGTACATGTATGACCAATGTGATCCTGCAGGATGTATAATCAGAAAAATGAGAGATTATACTCTATTTATGTATGGTCTATCAAAATGTATAAATGCATTCTACTGTCATGTATGACTAATTAGAACAAATAAAATAAAATAAATTTAAAAAAATAAAAATAAGGCTAAATGAGATCTTTAAAAAAAAGAAGTCATGTAGTAAAGGAAGAAGTCAAATTATTTCTGTTTACTAATGACATGATCCTATAAATAGAAGACCCAGAAAAACTGCACCATAAGACTCCTAGAACTGATGAACAAATTCAGTAAAGCAACAGAATACATGATCAACATACATAAATCAATAGCTTTCCTCTACTTCAACAATGAATTGCTGAGAAAGAAATCAGGAAAAAAATTCCATTCAAAAAATATTTGGGAATAAATCTAACCAAGGGTATGAAAGACCTCTACAATAAAAACTACAGAAAACTGAAGAAAGATATTGAAGAAGACCTCAGAAAATGGAAATGCCTCCCAGGTTCTTGGATAGGCAGAATTATGATTATCAAAATGGCCACACTACCAAAAGCAATCTATAGAATCAATGCAATCCCCATCGAAAGACGAATGACATTCTTCACAGAACTAGATAAAACAGTCCTAAAATTTGCAAAGAAGAATAAAAACCCATAATATACAAAGCAATATTGAGCACTAAGAGTGATGCTAGAAACATCAAAATATTTGATCTCAAATTATACTTCAGAGCCATAATAACAAAATAGCACGGTATTATCATCAAAACAGACATTAAGACCAATGGAATTGAATAGAACACACAGATAAATCCAGAAGTCCTTGACAAAGGTGCCGAAAACATAAGTTAGGGAAAAGATAACCTTTTTAACAAATGGTGCTTGGAAAACTGGATATCTATATGTAGAAGAATGAAACTAGCTTTCACTCTGCACATAAGTCAACTCAACAAGGATTGAAGACTCAGGAATTAGAACAAAATATTGCAAGTGGTAAAATAAAATATGAGGTTAACTCTCCAACATATTGGTGCAGGCACTGGTTTCCTTATTAAAATTCCTAAAGCTCAAGAAATACAACCAAGAATCAATAAATTAGATGGCTCAAATTAAATAGTTTATGCACAGCAAAGGAAACAAAAGTGTGAAGAAAGAGCCTACAGAATGGGAGAAAATCTTTGCCAGTTACTCTTCTAACAAGGATTAATATCCAGAATATATAAAGAACTCAAAAACCTTAACACCAAAAGAACACATAATCCAATCAACAAATGGGCAAGTGAACTAAACAGACATTTCTTGAAAGAAGAAATACACATCACATTACCTAGGCAAATAAACCGAGTGATTGATTTTAATTTTACGTGTACAGAAGATTAATATCAGCATGGACACAGGAACAAGTAGCCTTTTAGGTGACGATATCATTTGAGGCATGTTGCAGGAAAAATTCATCTTACAAAGTTAGAAGGAGTGGAATGTGGGGCTGCCCTTTCTGACTGAGCCCTATAAGCTCAGCCCAAACGTAAAAGAGAAGCAATCCAGAGATATCTGCTCATAGGAAAACCCAGTTGTATATCACCCACAGCCATGCAGATACCTCAGTTCAAGAGAGAAGAGAAAGAAGTTTTATGTCATTTTTTTATGAAGTTTGCATAATTTAAAAAAATTAGTTATAGATGGATACAATACTTTTATTTATTTTTATGTCGTGCTGAAGATTGAACCCAGTGCCTAACACATGTGAGGCTAGCACTCTACCACTGAGTTACAACCCCAGCCCCAAGCTTGCATAATTTTGATCTCAAAGTTCAACAATATGAGCATCTGAAATAAGCTGGATACCATGATGCATGCCTGTAATCCCAGTGGCTCAGAAGGCTGAGACAGGAAGATCACAAGTTCAAAGCCAGCCTCAACAACTTAGCAAGACCCTGTCTTAAAATAGTATTTTTCTCTTAGTTGCATAAGGACACCTAAGGAACTATTCTAGTTTAGAACAAATTACAAACATATTTGTTTAAATAAAGTTTTAAGTGGAAAGAAGAAGTAAAAAAAAATCTAATTAAACAAAACAAAAACATAAGAAACAAGGTATTTTTAAAACAAGTATAATTTAAATTATTTCCTGGAAATTTTATTCAGAATATTAAATAGCTGACACAGTAATGTCACACTTTGAGGACTTAAGTAAAAAGAAAAGCTAGTATTTTATTTTTTGTCTCTGTGAAAGAATGGAGAAAAAAGGAACATTAGGCTAGTTTAGACCTTGTGTGATGTTAAGATGGGTAACCATTTGCTTCTGTTTTCATCTTGTGTATTTTGAAGACTGCCTTTCTACACTCTTAAAAGTGTTACAGTAGTACAAGAAATTATATTGTTATAGAATTTTCAAGACATTACGAAATCAAGTGACACCAAAATGTGTGTAATATTTGTTAAAAGCAGACCTCTATAAAAAGTACATGAAAATTATTAGTTTCTGGATAAATTATTTGAATAGAAAATATGAAAACATTCCCATGTTTTATAAATCAATCCAAAGATATTGTGAAAAAATTGTTTCCATATCTGATGAAGTCAAGAAATTTGGGTCTTAACTACCTTTCAAAAGAGTCTTCATAGATAAACTCCCAATAACTTAGCAGGAATGTTCACTCAATATTGTGAAGACATCATATTGTAGAAAACTTGCTGTTCCCCAATTTTCTCTTTCTTCCTCTCTCTCATATCCTAGTTCTCCTCTCATTCCTCAAGTCCTACACTTCTTCAGAAGTAGTAATGTTATGGTGGCCATGGTCCCCATATTATAATTCATTTATACTGGATATTTGACTGAATTTCAATGTGAATGGTGCCCACCCTCCAACTGCAACACTCAAAACCTCTGTCTCTCAAGATGCAGAAGATTTCACCACTCTTTTAGAAATTCCAGGCATAAGACAGTGGGATCAGGACATTTCTCTGGGTCTCAAGTCGTTCCTCTGTACAATGGGAATAACTCCACTTCTCTTACAGGCTGTGGGAAAAAAAGAGTTGCTAATACCAGCTGCCAAAACCTTAGATGCTGAGGACTTTAGCAGTATCACAGGAGTCTTTGGAACTCCAAGAATTCAAAAAGTGGGTGTTCCACTCAGAGCACTTAGTATTCCTTCTGCCTGGGATGTTCTTCCTCCAGGAAATCACATGGTTTGCTTCCTCATTTCCTCAAGGCCTGCTCAACCATCATCTTTTCTTTTTTTTTTATTTATTTTTTTACGTTTACATAGGGTAATGATGTTTATTTTATTTTTCCCCTCACACCCACCCCTCCCACCCCTCTTTTCCCTCTACACAGTCCTTCTTTCCTTCATTCTTACCGCTCTCCTTAGCCTAACTCTAAACCTAACCCTAAACCTAATGCTAGCCCCGCCCACCCCCCATTATATGTCCTCATCTGCTTATCAGCGAGATCATTTGTCCCTTAGTTTTTTGAGATTGGCTTATCTCACTTAGCATGATATTCTCCAATTTCGACCATTTGCCTACAAATGCCATAATTTTATCATTCTTCATTGCGGAGTAATATTCCATTGTATAAATATGCCACAGTTTCTTTATCCATTGATCAACTGAAGGGCATCTAGGTTGGTTCCACAATCTGGCTATGGTGAATTGAGCAGCAATGAACATTGATGTGGCTGTATCTCTGTAGTATGCTGATTTTAAGTCCTTTGGGTATAGGCCAAGGAGTGGGATAGCTGGGTCAAATGGTGTTTCCATTCCAAGCTTTCTGAGGAATCTCCACACTGCTTTCCAGAGTGGCTGCACTAATTTGCAACCCCACCAGCAATGTATGAGTGCTCCTTTTTCACCACATCCTCGCCAACACCTATTGTTGCTTGTATTCTTGATAATCGCCATTCTAATTGGGGTGAGATGAAATCTTAGGGTAGTTTTGATTTGCATTTCCCTTATTACTAGGGATGTTGAACATTTTTTCATATATCTGTTGATTACTTGTACATCTTCTTCTGTGAAGTGTCTGTTCATTTCCTTAGCCCATTTGTTGATTGGATTATTTGTATTCTTCGTGTAGAGTTTTTTGAGTTCTTTATAGATTCTGGAAATTAGCGCTCTATCTGAGGTATGGTTGGCAAAGATATTCTCCCACTCTGTAGGCTCTCTCTTCACATTTCTGATAGTTTCCTTTGCTGAGAGAAAGCTTTTAAGTTTGAATCTATCCCAGTTGTTGATTCTTGCTTTTATTTCTTGTGCAATGGGAGACCTGTTAAGGAAGTCTGATCCTAAGCCAACAAGTTGAAGATTTGGACCTACTTTTTCTTCTATAAGATGCAGGGTCTCTGGTCTGATTCCGAGGTCCTTGATCCATTTTGAGTTGAGTTTTGTGTAGGGTGAGAGATAGGGGTTTAATTTCATTCTATTGCATATGGTTTTCCAGTTTTCCCAGCACCATTTGTTGAAGAGGCTATCTTTTCTCCATTGCATATTGTTGGAACCTTTGTCTAGTATGAGAAAATTGTATTTATTTGGGTTTGTGTCCATGTCCTCTATTCTGTACCATTGATCTACCTGTCTATTTTGGTACCAATACCATGCCGTTTTTGTTACTATTGCTTTGTAGTAGAGTTGAAGATCTGGTATTGCAATACCCCCTGCTTCGCTCTTGCTACTGAGGATTGCTTTAGCTATTCTAGGTTTTTTATTCTTCCAGATGAATTTCATAATTGCTTGCTCTATTTCTGCAAGGTACATCATTGGGGTTTTAATTGGAATTGCATTGAATCTGTATAGCACTTTAGGCAGTATAGCCATTTTGACGATATTAATTCTGCCTATCCAGGAACATGGGAGATCTTTCCATCTTCTAAGGTTTTCTTTAATTTCTTTCTTTAGTGTTCTGTAGTTCTCATTGTAGAGGTCTTTCACCTCTTTTGTGAGATTGATTCCCAAGTATTTTATTTTTTTTGATGCTATTGTGAATGGGGTAGTTTTCCTCATTTCTCTTTCTGAAGATTCATCACTTCTGTATAAAAATGCATTGGATTTAAGAGCATTGATCTTGTAACCTGCTACTTTACTGAATTCACTTATGAGTTCTAAAAGTTTTCTGGTGGAATTTCCGGGTTCCTCTAAATATATAATCATGTCATCAGCGGACAGGGATAGTTTGAGTTCTTCTTTTCCTATTCGTATCTCTTTAATTTCTTTGGTTTGTCTGATTGCTCTGGCTAGAGTCTCAAGGACGATGTTGAATAGAAGCGGTGAAAGAGGGCATCCCTGCCTTGTTCCAGTTTTTAGGGGGAACGCTTTCAGTTTTTCACCATTTAGAATGATATTAGACATGGGCTTAGCGTAGATTGCCTTTATAATGTTTAGGAATGTTCCCACTACCCCAATTTTTTCTAGTGTTTTGAGCATGAAGGGATGCTGTATTTTATCGAATGCTTTTTCTGCATCTATTGAAATAATCATGTGATTCTTAACTTTAAGTCTGTTGATATGGTGAATGACATTTATTGATTTCCGAATGTTGAACCAACCTTGCATCCCTGGGATAAAACCCACTTGATCGTGGTGCACTATCGTTTTAATATATATTTGTATGCGATTTGCTAAAATTTTGTTGAGAATTTTTGCATTGATGTTCATTAAGGATATTGGTCTGAAATTTTCTTTCCTCGATGTGTCTCTGTCTGGTTTAGGTATCAGGGTGATATTGGCTTCATAGAACGAGTTTGGGAGGGTTCCCTCCTCTTCTATTTCATGGAATAGTTTGAGGAGTATTGGAATGAGCTCTTCTTTAAAGGTTTTGTAGAACTCGGCTGAGAACCCATCTGGTCCTGGACTTTTCTTTGTTGGTAGGCTTTTGATGACCTCTTCTATTTCATTGCCTGAAATTGGTTTATTTAAGTTGTGTATGTCCTCCTCGTTCAGTTTAGGTAGTTCATATGTCTCTAGAAATTTGTTGATGTCTTCGAGGTTTTCTGTTTTGTTGGAGTATAGATTTTCAAAATAGCTTCTAATTATGTTTTGTATTTCAGTCATGTCTGTTGTGATGTTTCCTTGTTCATTCCGAATTTTAGTAATTTGAGTTTTCTCCCTCTTTCTCTTTGTTAGTGTGGCTAAGGGTTTATCAATTTTATTTATTTTTTCCAAGAACCAACTATTTAGTTTGTTAATTTTTCCGATTGTTTCTTTTGTTTCGATTTCGTTGATTTCGGCTATGATTTTAACTATTTCCTGTCTTCTACTACTTTTGGTATTGGTCTGCTCTTCTTTTTCTAGTGCTTTGAGCTGTAGTGTTAACTCGTTTATTTGTTGATTTCTACTTCTTTTTTTGAATGCACCCCATGAAACAAATCTTCCTCTAAGTACTGCTTTCATAGTGTCCCAGAGATTTTGATATGATGTGTCTTTGTTCTCGTTTACTTCTAAGAATTTTTTTATTTCCCTCCTGATGTCTTCTGTTATCCATTCATCATATAATAGTGTATTATTTAGTCTCCAGGTATTGGAGAAGTTTCTGTTTTTTATTCTGTCATTTATTTCTAATTTCAATCCATTATGATCTGATAGAGTACAAGGTAGTATCTCTATCTTCTTGTATTTGCTGACAGTAGCTTTGTGGCATAAAATATGGTCTATTTTAGAGAAGGATCCATGTGCTGCTGAGAAGAAAGTGTATTCGTTCTTTGTTGGATTGTATATTCTATATATGTCAGTTAAGTCTAAATTGTTGATTGTGCTGTTGAGTTCTATAGTTTCTTTATTCAATTTTTGTTTGGACGATCTATCCAGTGGTGAGAGAGGTGTGTTAAAATCGCCTAGTATTATTGTGTTGTGGTCTATTTGATTTCTGGAATTGAGAAGGATTTGTTTGACGTACGTGGATGAGCCAATGTTCGGGGCATAGATATTTATGATTGTTATGTCTTGCTGATTTATGCTTCCCTTAAGCAGCATGTAATGTTCTTCTTTATCCCTTCTGACTAGTTTTGGTTTGAAGTCCACATTATCTGAGATGAGGATGGATACTCCAGCTTTTTTGCTGTGTCCGTGTGCATGGTATGTTTTTCCCCATCCTTTCACCTTTAGTCTATGGGTGTCTCTTTCTATGAGATGAGTCTCTTGCAGGCAGCATATTGTTGGATTTTTCTTTTTAATCCAATCTGCCAGTCTGTGTCTTTTGATTGATGAATTCAGGCCATTAACATTCAGGGTTATTATTGTGATATGATTTGTATTCCCAGTCAATTGACTCATATTTGTTTTTGACATGATTTGGTTTCTCCTTTATTTGGCTATTCCTTTAGGCTAGCGCCTCCTGTTGCTGATTTGCATCGTTGTTTTTCATCTCTTCCTCATGGAATATTTTGCTGAGAATGTTCTGTAATGCTGGCTTTCTTTTTGTAAATTCCTTTAGCTTTTGTTTATCATGGAAGGATCTTATTTCATCGTCAAATTTGAAGGTAAGTTTTGCTGGGTATAAGATTCTTGGTTGGCATCCGTTTTCTTTCAGGGCTTGGTATATGTTGTTCCAGGCCCTTCTAGCTTTTAGGGTCTGGATTGAAAAATCTGCTGATATTCTTATTGGATTCCCTCTGAATGTAATTTGATTCTTTTCTCTCGCGGCCTTTAAAATTCTGTCTTTATTTTGTATGTTAGGTATTTTCATAATAATGTGCCTTGGTGTGGGTCTGTTGTAATTTTGTATGTTTGGAGTTCTATAAGCCTCTTGTACTTGGTTTTCCATTTCATTCTTCAGATTTGGGAAATTTTCTGTTATTATTTGATTGAATAGATTGTTCATTCCTTTGGTTTGTTTCTCTAAGCCTTCCTCAATCCCAATAATTCTTAAATTTGGCCTTTTCATGATATCCCATAATTCTTGTAGATTCTGTTGATGATTTCTTACCATCTTTTCTGTTTGGCCAACTTTGCTTTCAAGATTAAATAATTTGTCTTCAATGTCTGAGGTTCTGTCTTCCAGGTGTTCTATCCTATTGGTTATGCTTTCTATGGAGTTTTTAACTTGGTTTATTTTTTCCTTCATTTCAAGGATTTCAGTTTGGTTTTTTTTCAGTATCTCTAACTCTTTATTGAAATGATCTCTTGCTTCCCGTATTTGCTCTTTTAACTGTTGATTGGTGCGATCATTTAATGCCTGCATTTGCTTTTTCATCTCCTCCTTCAATGCCTGCATTTGCTCTTTCATCTCCTCATTAGCTTCCCTGATCATTTTAATTATGTACATTCTGAACTCCATTTCTGACATTTCTTCTGCTGTGCTGTCATTGGGTTTTATTGATGTAGTATCTAGGTTTGTTTGGGACATTTTCTTCCCTTGTTTTCTCATATTGGTCAGTTGTCAGTGGGACCCTGAGATATTGCAGTTTTCCGCTATTGGCTTATAGTGTCCCGGTAGATTTCCAGTGTATCACCTCCCAGCCTTCAGTAGCCTGATGTCTTGAAGGAATCTGATAAAGCAGCTCATCCGAAGAAAACTGCCCCTAGCCCCCTACTGGTTCCACAGTTTGGAACTGGCTCTGTGCGGAAATGCTCTCACTGTGGGCCTGCACCGTGCAGCTGGCCGTGTGGGAGGAGCCCACTGCCGGAGTGTGGAAGGCTACCTTGGGAAGACTCTAGCTGCCCTGCCTGGCTCCAATAAGCCACCTCTATCTGGGCCTGCCACCCGGACCGAGCTTTACCCAGTGGGCAGACTCACCCGTGGCTCTATTTCAGTCCGAGTCTCTCAATGCCTCCCCTTCTTAACTCCTGGGTTCTGGAGTGACTGGGGGTGCAGTCTCCCTCTAGGCCGCCATCTTGGATCGCCCCGTGAAGAGAGCCTGCAGCCGGAGTGGGCAGAGCCGCCTGAAGATGTCTCTGGCTGCCCTGCCCTGATCCCAGAGGCTGCTTGCGGATTGAGGCTCTCCGCTGGTTTGTTGCTGGAGTACGCTGCGCTGCAGTGGCTCCAGGACTCAGAGCCTGTTCTGGTCAGAAAGGCTCTCACTAGTGGGCCAGTTCCATTCCGAGAACCTGGAGAAGCTGGCTGTGTGGGCGGGGCCCACCGCCGGAGTGCGCAGGGCTGCCTGTGGATGACTCTAGCTGCCCTGCCTGGCTCTGATAAGCCACCTCTATCTGGGCCTGCCACCTGGACCGAGCTTTACCCAGTGGGCAGACTCACCCGTGGCTCTATTTCAGTCCGAGTCTCTCAATGCCTCCCCTTCTTAACTCCTGGGTTCTGGAGCGACTGGGGGTGCAGTCTCCCTCTAGGCCGCCATCTTGGATCGCCCCGTGAAGAGAGCCTGCAGCCGGAGTGGGCAGAGCCGCCTGAAGAGGTCTCTGGCTGCCCTGCCCTGAACCCAGAGGCTGTTTGCGGATCAAGGCTCTCCGCTGGTTCATTGCCGGAGTACGCTGCGCTGCAGTGGCTCCAGGACTCGGAGCTTGTTCTGGTCAGAAAGGCTCTCACTAGTGGGCCAGTTCCGTTCCGAGAACCTGGAGAAGCTGGCTGTGTGGGCGGGGCCCACCGCCGGAGTGCGCAGGGCTGCCTGTGGATGACTCTAGCTGCCCTGCCCGGCTCCGATAAGCCACCTCTATCTGGGCCTGCCACCCGGACCGAGCTTTACCCAGTGGGCAGACTCACCTGTGGCTCTATTTCAGTCCGAGTCTCTCAATGCCTCCCCTTCTTAACTCCTGGGTTCTGGAGCGACTGGGGGTGCAGTCTCCCTCTAGGCCGCCATCTTGGATCCACAACCATCATCTTAAAAAATGGCCTTCCTTGATCATCCTGAATAAAATTTCCCCCATAACTTTTCCCTGATCTTCCACATGATTCCACGGAGCACTTCCCACACTCTAATGAACTGCATGTATTTTACTGGTAAATCCTATGAGGATAGATATTTGTAATTTTTGTTTTCTGCTCTATCCCCAACAACTAAAACAATACATAGCATTTGCTCAGAAAATTCTTCTTGCTGGATGGACTGAAGCCAGGCCCTTTACACACATGGTAAAGATGCACAGATGCTCTTTAAGGTAGGCATTGGCCCCACCTTACCAATTATGTGAGTCTGGGGGTGGACTACCGTGAATACGTAAAACGTGCAATCACTGAATTATTAAATGATCTTTAACCATCAGTTTCTCCCTAATCATACCCAGCAGCATAAACATGATTTTATTTCACCTATCTTAGACAAAATAAAACAAAAAAGACATGAAGAAAAATCATCACTTAACACGTTCCCTTTGAACTGCTGGGAAAAAAGTTTAAAAAATCAATTAGTAAGTTATTTCAGACTGGAAATAAAAGTGTTGTACAGACAATAATTAAGGTTTCAGGATAGAGGCTAACTGTATAAAGGGCAGCATATCATCAGGGCATGTTAAATAAGGCTGTAATAAGAAATAACTCCCAGATACAACTTCCTCAAAATCATAAGACTCAATCTACTACTGATAATGTACTTTCATCTTGGGGCAATGATGTGGCTCTGTAGCCACTCAGGGACCCAATGTTATAAAACACCATTATCATCAAAGTAGCCTAATTTATGGTGGGGGGCCAGACATCAGGATTCTGACGACAGCAATTCAGTACTCCATGTCAGAAGCCTCATCACTTCACAGTTTGTCAATTGCCCCAACACACCACAAAGGACAAAGACTTGCAAAAATGTTGTATATCATGAAGTGAGAAAAATTATAATATTGTGTAATCTACAACAAAGATTACATCAGGCAGATTTTACTTCAGAATACGCAGTCAGGAGGCTTCTCTTTGTAACAACTAAACAAACTTCGGGGGAAAGACCAATTCCCAAAATGAAAGCAAGGTCTGTGCAGATGTCTAAAGGAGGAAATGAGCATAACATATTAAAAAATGGAAAAATAACAGCGTGCTTGATCCTAGTGAGTGATGTGAGAACAGTATGAAAATGAGCTCAGAGTAGCAGGCCAGGTTCAGACTTTAAATAGTTTTATAGACCAAAGTAAAGATAAATTTTATTCCAAGCTCAATAAAATATTTGGTAAGATTTTACCCAAAATACAGCATAGATTGGCATTCTAATAAGTTCATGTTTAGAATTCCACAGCTTTGTGGAGAATAGATTTTAAAAGAATAACAATTGAAAGAGCAAAGCAACTTAAGAGGTATTTTAGTAGGCAAGGCAAGTGGTGAGAGAGTTTGCTTTTTAACTTGGCAGAAATAGGGAGAGAAAAGTTGGACTGAGATGTTTTTAGATCAAATCAACACTCGCTACGGGGTTGCAGTCAGAAAACAAAAAAAATATATAACAAATCCAGGAATTTTTCTTGGGAGATACTGAGTGTGTGACTGCTTTGATGAAACAAAGACAGGTCAGATAACACAGACAATTCTGGATATGAGAGAGCAGGCGTGGTGCAGGAGGATTTAGTTTGGGAGTTGTGTATAGAGAGGCCTTATAAAGGAAGGCATTGAGTAAATCCATGCAGAGAGCAGAACTGGAGACTGGAATGCATCTTAAACTTCCTTAGAGAAAGAACTAGTAAAATCCCCACAAAGGAATGATCAGTATGGTAGAAGAAAAACTGAGAGTACCTTGTCGCATAACACAAAAACTAAGTTACTTCAAAAAGAAAAAAATTCACTGGTGCGGTAGGTTAAATAAGGCCCCTCAGTATACCATGTCCTCATCCATGGAAGCTGGGAGCATTACCTTACATGGACAAAAGAGTTTATTCAGGTGTGATTAAGTTGAGAATTTTGAAAGGAGGAGATCATCCTGCATCATGTTAAATTACTAAGTTCACTTTGAGAAAACTGACTTCTTTATGATGCTGAGTTTTCCCAAGCAAGAACAGTTTTCACCATCCCATACATTTAACTTTCTTTCACAAGTGTTTTTTATTTATAATTTACAAATAATAAGTGCATATATTTATGGGGTGAAATATGATCTCTTGATATATGTTTATAGTGTAGAATGATTATATCAGGCTAATTAGCAAGGTGTCTTAAAATTTTCCTCACTTGTTATGTTTTCCTATGCTTTTTATCTTTTCTGTTGTTAATATAGATAGGATTTTCTCTTCCATCATATTCACCACCTGGTTGGCTTTTGTGTATATGAAAACTATTGAAACTTTCATCTTTATATATCAACTATTACCAACAGAGTTGCTCAATATTTTGAAATGCTTTAATCTTCAGGGTTTACTAACCTCAACACTATTGATAGTCTGAGGTGGATAATTATTTATTGTAGGGGGCTGTTGGATGGTTGGATGTTTAGCAGAGTCTATTACTAGGTACTGATAACCGGCCTTCCACTACTATGACAATTCAAAATATCTCCATTGCTAAATGCTCTCTGGAGGGGAGATTGTCATTTGCTACCCCCAGTTGAGAACCATTCTTTTAGCGTTTTCCAGGAATAGAATTTTATCTTCTATAAATATAGGTTATTGAACTTCTTAGTTTCACTTATTCTTCCTTTGTAATTGTATCCTTTAACTACTTGAATTAGTTTTGATAACAGCTGTGATTCTAGGCATCCTGTCTTATTCCTAACCTTTGTAGATACACCTTTACCACTCCTGCATTATGTATGAGGATGTCTTTAGGAGCAGTATATGGAACATAAGGAAGTCAATAGACAATTGAAAACCTTGGAGTACGTATATGCAACCTGAAACAAAGATAGCACGATACAATTTTTTAGAACTAGAAAGGTGTTAAAGATCAAGGCAAAAACTAAAACCATGAGGTAACATGAGCCAAAGACATGAAAACAATATCTAATGAAAGATACAATTATGGCCCTGAAGTTATAAAATGCTTTACTTCATTAACGATGTGTGTATTTAGTCTACATATCCATATCCATCTAAACCGACTTATTGTGTTCTGACTTATATGATTCTCAAAATAACATATATCTTCATGTGTACATATATATGTTTTATATGTCATAACACACCTGCTTTCAAGGGTGCAGTGAAGTAGAAATTCCCAAACATTACTACTGTGTGTGAAAAAATGGTGTAATCTCATGGAGGTTAACTAAAAATTATGAAACGGAACAAAATGTAAGTTTATCATTTGACCTAGATATTTAGCTGTACTATGTACTATGTACTATGAAGCAACAGCCTTAACAACCTCAATGTATGTGTGCATAAAATTATTCATCAGCAATATATTGGAAAAAGGTAATTGTTCATACGGAGGACATTGGTTGAATAAAAAATGGCACATGCATATGTTAAAAATATTCCATGCATATATAAAATTAATGATAACATCTTTAAAATTTATAGTCAAATATTTTAAGACAAATATATTGACACACGATTAAAATACAGAAGGTTGTGCATATTTGATATATACCTGATGGATTAAAAAATAAATAATACATACTTACGAAACTATCACCACAACCTGTGCCGGAAAAGCATCCATTAATTCCTGAAGTTTTCTCCCAGTCACTGTATTTATTATTGCTATTATTGCTGTTATTATTGTTATTATAGGTGATAAGAGCACTAAACTAATGATCTACACTTTAAAAATGTTTAGACAGCTGGGTGTAGTGGTGCTCACCTGTAAGCCCAGCGACTTAGGAGGCTGAGGCAGGAGGATTGCAAGTTAGTGAGTCTCAAAATAAAATTAAAAAGCCAGGTTGGGAATGTGGCTCAGTGGTAGCTCACCCCTGGGTTCAATCTCCAGTACCAAAACAAACAAACAAGCAAACAAAAGAAACGGTTTAGGTATGCAGTGCAGTGTTGTTAAATATAGGCACTCTGATTTAGAGTTGATCTCTGGAACTGATTCATCTTGTCTAAATGAAACTTTTGCTTAGGTCATACATTGTGTTTCTGCCTCCTCCTGCCACTGAAAGTAACCATTCTGTTCTGTTTCCATGATTTTGACTGTTAGATTCATCATATAATGACAGGGTTATCATTTTTTATTTGTCCTTCTTGGTCATTTTTTTTTTTTTGGCTTAGCATTATGCCCTCCAGGTTTATCTATGTGACACAAATGGCAGAATTTACTTCCTTTCTGACTGAACAACAGTCAACTGCATGCACATGCCACATTTTCTTTATCTATTCTTGGGTTTAAAGACACAGGTTTATTCCATAATCTGGCTGTTGTGAGCAATTCTATAAGGAATATGGAAGTGCAAGTATCTCTTCTAGATGCCAATTTGAATTCCTTTGGATATATACACAGAAGAGGGATGGTTGGATTGTATGGTAGGTTTACTTTGAGTTTTGGTGAGGGCTCCCATACTGTTTTCCATAGTAACTGCTCCCATTTATATTCCCATGAATAGTATACAAAAAGTCCCTTTTCTCCATGTAGTTACCAACACTGTTATCCCTGCTTTTTTGGATAATAAGCACTGTATCATGGGTGAGGATACATTTCATGATGGCTTCAGTTTGGTTTTCTATGATGACTAGTAATGTCAAGCAGCTTTTCATGTGACTGGTGGCCATTTGCATGTTTTCTTCGGAGAAATGTCTATTCAAGCCCTTTGGATATTTTTAAATCTGACTATTTGTTTCTCTTGCTGTTGAGTTTTAAGAGTTCTGGACATTTTGAGGATACTAAATCTTTATCAGATATATGGATTTTTTTCTCCCATTCCACAGGTTATCTCTCTTCATTCTGTTGGTTCACTTTTATAGAGATATCTCAAGCTTCAGTAACAAATGGGCTAAACCGGGCAATATTTTGTCCTGATAATAGGTTGTCTTTTTATTTTGCTGATCTTTTCCTTGGTTGTGTAGATGCTTTTTCATGAGGTACAGTCTCACTTGTCTATTTGTGCTTTTGTGGCTTGTGCTTTTAGTGTCATAGTGTAGGAATCATTGCCAAAAATATTGCCAAGAAGCTTTACTGCTATGTTTTCAAGGAGATTTATAGTTTTGGATCTTATGTTTTAGTTAATTTTGAGTTGATTTCTGAGTATGTCGTGAGTGTACAATTTCATTCTTTTTTATGAGACTTTCAAGTTTTCCCAGCACCACTTACTCAGGAGACTATCTTTCCCAGTTGAAAATTCTTGGTATCCTCGTTGAAGATCAGGTGTATACACATACCCACACACACACACACACACACACACATACATTGCTCTGTTCCTTTGATCTATAGGTCTAACTTTGAGCCAGTGCCTGACTGATTTGATAACTACAGTTTTGTAATACAGATTGAATTCAGGAAATGTGATACCTCAAGGTTGGTTGCTCTTGCTCAAAATTGTTTTTGTTATTCTGGATCTTTTGAAGTTCCTTGTGAATTTTAGATGTTTTCTATTTCCATAAAAATGCTATCAATATGTTTGTAGGAATTGCATTGAATCTGTGACTTGCTTGGTATAGTGTAGACATTTTAGCAATATTAAACCTTCCAATCCATGAACACAGGTTTTCTTTCCATTTTCTGTGTGTGTCTTGTTTAGTTTTGTTTATCAGTGTTATGTAGTTTTGTATATAAGTCATTTATCTCCTCAGTTAAGTTTATTTCTAGGTGTATTATCCTTTTTAGTGCTATTGTGAATGGAATTGTTTAACTAACTTTCAGATAGTTCATTGTTAGGTATACTTAGACATATGGATGGATTTTGAAAAGTTGTGTATACATTCAATGACATATCATTCAACATTAAAGCAAGAAAATTGTGCGATGCTTGAAAACATGGATGAACCTTGAGTACATTATATTAAGTGAAATAAGTCACTCACAGAAAGACAAAAACTGTTTGATTCCACCATTATGAAGCAAGGAGTGGAATGGTGGTTTCCTGGAGTTGGAGGGGAAGAGCAAATGGGGAGGCTCTCAGTAATGGGCATACATTTCAGTTGAGAGAGATCTTTAAGCTGTAGGGATCTGGTGTAAAACATTGTGCATCTAGTCAGTAATAGTGACCTGTGTACACTTAGAATTTGATAGGAAGTGTTATTATCACAACGAAATACTATTAGTGCCAATAAGAACAACAACAATAATAATAACAAAGCATTCTGCTGAATATCCGTATCTCATTTTTTAAAATCTGCTTTTGTGTTTTCTTTTGTTTCTGGTTTTTGGTCAAGTTAGTTCTACTTCTGATTTTTACAGCCAATAAATTAATCCATTTCAGGTACAATGATGACTAAGAACATGATTTACCTGTCTATTTACCTGTCTGTATCAACATATTACACATACGATTTGATGGAAAAACCAATTTATTTATCTTTACATAGTCACTGTTCATGGGCATTTGTCAGCTCAGTTCAACAAAGAAAAAGATATCACTTACCAACATAAAAAACGAATAGTTATTTGAAAATCAGACTTGCGAGGTTTTGTTTTCCTGTGTTTTCTTTAACCTAAGGCCAAAGTTGTAAAAGAATCTGAAAGCTCCCTGTGAGTCTAAAATTGAGGAAACTCTTTACATCTCATTATTCGAGCAAGAAATACTTTCCTACCTGGAGGTGACATTAAGTAATTAAATGTTACAGTCTCTTCAAATAACACCTTTGCTCTGATTATTTTAGAGATTGGCATTCAGAAAACTCCAGGGTTTCCAGCATTCCAGGAATTAAAGTCACTAAGCATGTAATACGTTTTTATGTACGAATCCACATACATAAAATGAACATGAGACCTTTGGAAAATCAGACACGTTTAAGCACTGAACTTATAAAACAAGCATATTATATGTCTTTTCCATGTTTTTACTAAGACGATCACCTATACAAGCCACACATCGACAACGGGGGAAAAGCCAGTCGTGGACTTTGAGAATCTACCTTGGGACCAGGGATCTAAGATCTGCGGAGCTGAGAGCAAGACAGTGGTCTTCTCTTATTCTCCTTTTTGTCCGCATTCCAAGGCATGTACTTCATTTCCTTTGTGTGTTCTCTGCCCAAGGCAGCTTAAATAATGCACTGTAGAAGAAGTTAGCCTGTATGCTCAGGCTGCAGCAGGTGGGAAATGTAGTGAAGTATCACCCTCCAGCGGACACTGTGGGAACTGGACAATCGCCGCAAGGTTTCTTATGAAAGGTTGTCCAAAACTTGTAAAGAGGCAACAAGATTTTCACAGGTATATTCTTTTTGTGTTCATTATTTTTTATTTGTTCTTACTAGTTACACATGACGGTAGACTGTATTTTGACCTATCAAACATACATGGAATATAACTTCCCATTCTTCTGATTGTTCAAGATGTGGAGTTACACTGGCCGTGTATTCATATATGAACATAGGAAAGTAATGTCTGATTCATTCTATTGTCTTTCCTATTCCCATTCCCCCTCCCCTCCCTTAATTCTCCTCTGTCTAATCCAAAGTACTTCTAATCTTCCCTACCCACTCCCCCATTATTGTGAGTTGGCATCTGCATATCAGAGAAAACATTTGTACTTTGGTTTTTTGGGGGATTGGCCTATTTTTACTTAGCAAGATATTGTCCAGTTCCATCCATTTACTGGCGAATGCCATAATTTCATTTCTCTTTTTGGCTGAGTTGTATTCCACTGTGCATAGGTATTCATTCATTTGTTGAAGAGCACCTAGGCTGGTTCCATAGTTTGCCTATAGTGAATTGAGCAGCTATGAACATTGATGTGACTACATCATTGTAGTAAGCAGATTTGAAGTTCTTTGGGTGTAAATGGAGGAGGAATGGGGGACTGGGTCAAATGATGGTTCCATCCCAAGATTTCTGAGGAGTCTCCATACTACTTTCCAGAGTGGTTGTACCAATTTGCAGTCCCATCAGCAAAGTATGAGTGTTCCTTTTCTCCCACATTCTCACCAATATTTATTGTTACTTGTATTCTTGATAATTGCCATTTTGACTAGAATGAAATGAAATCTCAGTGTAGTTTTGATCTGCATTTCTCTAACTGCTAGAGATGTTGAACATGTTTTCATATATTTGTTGACTGATTGTATTCCTTCTTCTGTGAAGTTCCTGTTCAGTTCCTTTGACCATTTATTAATTAAGTTATTTGGTTTTCTGGTGTTAAGTTTTTTTTTGTGTGTTCTTTGTATATCGTGCAGATTAATGCTCTAACTGAGGTGCAGGTGGCAAAGGTTTTCTCCCATTCTGTAGGCTCTCCATGTTCTTGATTGTTTCCTTTGTTGTTTTCACAGGTGTATTCTTGATTGACTGTTTAATAGGCTGTCCTACAATCCTTCAGGTGTAAAAGGATGAACGCTGTAGTAATCAAATTATAATGTAAATACTTAGTGCCTAAGAGAAAGACAAGTACTCTGTGACACTGCAAATGGATTGTGTTCAATATAGACAATAGAGAGGATTTGCTTTATTTAAAATAGGAAAGATGACCCCCCAATTGTACTATAGAGCTCTGAGGGTGTACATCCATTCTCCACAGTATTTTGCTCAGAAATTTATATAATTTCTTTTCAGGTATAAGCAACAAATAAACATTGTGTCTGTTTAAAATATGCAACATGGACTTTTAATACACGTATACATTGTTTAATGGTTACCACAACCAAACTAATTAACATATCTATCATCTTACACACTACTATTTGGTGAAAATAATTGAGATCTCTTTCTTTGAAATACTTTGTTAGTTGTAGATGGACAAAAATGTTATTTATTTATTTTCATGTGGTGCTGAGGATTGAACCCAGTGCCTCACATATGCCAAGCAAATGCTCTACCACTGAGCTACAACCCCAGCCCAGAGATCTACTCTTTAAGTAAATTTCAGGTGTGAAATACACTATCAAGTATAGTCCCCATGCTTTGTATAAGATCTCCAGAACTTATTCCTCTTATAATTGAAACTCTCACCCTTTGACCACCAATGTCCCCACTCTCAGCTCCAGGCATCTACCATTCTACTCTCTACTGCTGAGTTCAACGTCTTTAGATTTCACATATAAGCAAGATCATGCAGTATTTGTCTTGCTTTGTCCGGCATATGTGATTTTACATATATTTCTCCAGGTTCATTCACTTTGTTGCAACTCTAGAAATTCCTTCTTTTTTTCTTAAAAACTACATAGCATTTACATATAAATATGATACATATTCACATGTAATGTGAATACATATTCTCTCTCTCTCTCTCTCTCTCTCACACACACACACACACACACACACACACACACACACACATTTTCATTATCCAGTCATCCATCGATGAACACTTAGATTATTTCCATACTTTGGTGGTTGTGAAAATGTTGCAATGGACGTAGGAGTGCAGACATCTCTTCAAGATTATGGTATTATATCACTTCTGATAGATTTGAGATTGCTGCACGCTGGTTTGGATCTGAAGTGTTCCCCAAAGGCTCATGTGTTAAAGGCTTTGTCCCCAGTGAGGCACTATTGGGAGGCAAGGGAATCATTAAAAGGTGGAACCTAGTGGACGGCTTTGGGTCATTGGGGCACAACCTTAGAAGACCCTTCCTCTTTCCTCACTTTTTCTTTCTAGCCACAAGTTAAGCAGGTTTGCTTTGCCACATGCTTCCCCCATGATGCTTTGGCCTTGTCACAGGCCAAACCATTGTGGCCAATTGATCACGGGCTGAAACCTCCAAAACAGTGAGCCCAAATTAACCTTTATCTGTGATGGAAAGCTGACGAACACACTGAAGCATATTGTAGTTTTGCTTATTCTTTTTGAGAAACTTGCAGACTGTTTCCCATTATCTGTGCCATCTTATATTACCCTGAACAATGCACAAGGATTCTCCTTCCTCTGGCACCCCGCCAAGGCTTGCTATCTTTTCACAGCTGTTCTACCAAGGGGGAAGATATTTCTCAATGTGGTTTTGAAAGATATTTCGCTGATTTTTAGAGACGTGAGCTCAATTTTATATACCTGTTGGTCATTTCAATTGTATGTCTTCTTTGGAGGAATATTTATTCAGGGCCTTTGCCTATTTTAAAAAGAGTTTATTTGTTTCACTTAGTTGTCTGAGTTCCTTATCCCTTTTGGATGTTGACGTCTTATCAGTTGTAGGATTTGCAAGTACTTTTCCCCGTTCTGTGTGTTGTCTCTTCATTCCCTTCATGTTTCCTTTGCTGTGAGAAGCTTTTTCATCTGATGCAGTCTCATTGTCTGTGTCTGCTTTTGTTGCCTTGTGCTTTGGGGGTTGTATCCAAACAATCATTGTCCAAAACAACGTCAGTAAGCATCAGAGTAAAGTGTTGTCATTTTCCGTTTTTGATCAGGAATAAAGTGGACTGCCCTCTATTATCACTGTCATCAATTTCATTTACTGGGCAGATTTCATCATACCATAAAATGAGAAAAAGAAATAAAAGGTGCACTACTTAAAATTGCAACAATAAAATATTTAATTAAATAAAACATAATTGTGCATATATTGATGATCAAAACCTATCTAGAAATAAACCTTTGGAATTTACAAGTACATTAGCAAACAGTGCTAGAGAGGAAGTCAATATGCAAAATTTGTATCTCTAAATACCAGCTCAAACAGAATGCGAGACTTCAAAATGTTACAATATTCAATGGCATCAAATAAATTCAATAAAATAAAAAATAAAACAAGTTAAATCAAGTAATCAATTGAGAACATTTTAAGAGTCTAATTTCCAACACAAGAAGAACGGTGCGTATGATTTGTGCTTGTCTTTGTTGAAACCATGGTTGCTCTTTACCTATAACTGAAACATTTCAGAATTAAAACATTACTTAGTAATAAATCATTTTATATGACACCAAAGTTATATAATGCAATAAAGTTTTGTTTCATAAAGTCTAACAGTGACCATTGGCTTACAGAAAGGTAAACCTATTTGAATCCTCTGAGAGGAGACTTTCAGACACAAGAAGGATATTCTTCAAAGCACAATGCGCTTTCTTGGGTAAGAGGGGACATAAGAGACTGTTTAAGTTCAGGCACAGAAAACTCAAATGCTGGGGTTTGGGTTTTAATTAGAAAGCAAAATTGTTTATAGTTATGGTTAAAATCCAATCAAACAAGACAATAACGTAAGAAACAACCACCGGAAATTAAAATGAGTATCATTTACTTGATTTCCTGGTAATAGTATCTGAATATAGGATAATTAACACAGTAACATCACACTTGGAGTTTTTAAGAAATAAAAAAGGCAGTATTACATTGTTTTTTGGCTCTTGTGGACAACTGCAAAATTATATTGAATGGTAATTCAATTCATATGTACAGCCTACACCGTTTAAACCACAGTAACTAATAGTTCCACCTCCTTAGATACATTTTAAATTTTTGATTAATCTGCAATTATTGCATATATTTATATGATATAGTATGACATCTTAATACACATATACAATGTATGCCACTTGAATCTGGATAATTAACATTTTCATCCCTCATCATTACTTCTTATTGGGAGGCTTCTAGCTCCTCTTATCTGGATTTTCATAAAGTATATACAGGTTATTGTGAACTATAATGCCCCCATCTTTATACAGAACTCTAGAATTTCTTCATTCTGTCTAACTGAGCTTGGGTATATCCATTGTCTTACCTCCCACTATCCCCACTCCTGGCACCTTTCCAAGCCTCCTGTAAGCACTCTTAAATATTCCAACTGCCCTTTTAAAACATCCACATATGAGAGAGAACATGTGTGATTTTTTTTCTTCTGCATCTAGTTTACTTGAATCTCTCTCTGATTAAGTCAAGCATTTCAGGCCTGAACTACCTTTCAAAAGATCTTTATGTGGGAGCTCTTATTAGTGTAGCAGGAACGTCAACATCAATATTGTGAAAGATACAATACTGAAGAAAATAGACAACTCACAATTTGCATGCTGCACAGATGAGGCTCTAGATTTGGTAGTGTCTCCTTGTTGACGTCAGCACCATCTCTGCATTTACCTCTAGTCTGGGCCTGAACGACTTCCTGTTGGCCTATTTCCAGGCCAGGCCACTGAGAAAGAGGGTATCAATTGAATCAGTGAAAGCTGAAATCTGAATAAGAAAATGATAGTATACATTCTGTCT
This sequence comes from Sciurus carolinensis, assembly GCF_902686445.1. Classification (NCBI taxonomy): domain Eukaryota; kingdom Metazoa; phylum Chordata; class Mammalia; order Rodentia; family Sciuridae; genus Sciurus; species Sciurus carolinensis. The sequence goes on from NC_062232.1 coordinate 45,389,930, forward strand.
GCATTAGGAAAGAAAAGCTTGTAGGCTGCTGTGGTCATACATCCCAGGGATATCATTTCAAGAGTCTGTTGCCATAATGAAAAGGAAAGCAGAGGTGTTCAAATATGACATTCTTCCTTTTCAAAGATGATCCTCAGGCAAGTAAGCTGACCCTTTCATATTTACCCGTTATTTTACTTATCACATAAAATCAGTATTGTACTTATCACATGAAATCAGTGATTTTTTTAGGTATTATTGTATTCCCCTGTGACTGTACTTACATGAAGTTGCATATTTGTTTGAGTCTCTCTGACTAGATGGTGAGCCCAAAGTTGAAATTATGACTCTCATTAGCATTTCTATGCCTGGGACTTTGCACATCACCCGCCATGAGTAGGCACCAGTAAATGTTGATTTAAAATAAAACAGTTCTGAAAATACAGGAAACAAGCCAAGTCAATGAATATTCTGCAAACAACTGGTCTGTTCTCTTAAACATTAACTGTCAGTGTGACAGAAGACAAAGAAAATTTAAAAACTGGTCAAAATAAAAGGAAACTAAATAGACATGACAACTAAAGGCAGTGGGTGATTCTGGCATGACTTTGCATGGGAAAAATTCTATTAAGGCATTTAATGGAACAACTCAGGAAATGTGGATATAGAATGCATAATAAATAATTGCATTCCCTCATTGTTAAGTTTCCTGAACTTAATCACTACACAGTGATCAAAACAGGAATGGATTTCCTCTGTTCTTAGGATATAAACATTGCAGTACTTAGATAAAGTTTCATCGACCTGAAAGAAATCAAAACAATCCAGCATTAGCAATAATGACCATAATATCAACAAATGTATACACAGGAGCATACACACACACACACACACACACACACACACACACACACACACGTATATGTGAGGAAGACAGAATAATTAAGCTGAAAAGAGAGCATAAGAAGTGGGGATGGAAGAAGGGAAGTGGGTATGAAACTAACATGGAGAACCTGTGAACAATTAGCGAATATAGGTGAAAAGTTGAACTACTGTTGTAATTTTACCGCAAATCTTATTTACCTCAAAATATAAAGCAATAATAAAAAAGAATTTGTGACAAGTAGATTGTGGTTCAGGAAGTCTAGAGTTTTTCTTTGCAACAATATCAGCAATTCAGATTTGTATTCCTATATTTATATGCAATACCCAATTGTAAATGCCAGTGTAAGTATAAATCATGTATTTTTACATTTCCTGCACTTTGCAGTGAGCACCACCTAAAAACTCTGAAGTCTAGAATGATGTATAGAATTTCAATTATATTTAAAATGAAGTGTCTGTAGGAATACCCAACTGGATTTTGGGGCCTATGTCAAAATCTCATATTCCTAACACCCACTGCCCACTAGGGTAAGGAGATATGCTTTGCTTCAAAAAAAGCTAAATATATATCTGGGTCCAAGGGTCCTATATGTAACTTTCCATGAAGAAATCCCATGTAGGACACAGGGCCAATAACTACTCAGATTCATTTGTGAGTAACAGCAAAATTACTACCATATAGTGAGAGTGAAGGAAGTCAGAGGCAAAGAAACCAGTGAGCACCAAAGGGTGTCCTACTCAAGAGGTTTTTAATAAGTGAATTAGTAAAATAAGCCATGGCATGGGGCATGTAAATATTTCACTTCCACACCCAACATCTGGAAAAATAATTTGTGTTTCATTATAACATTATCATATTTAACCTTTGGAATTTTCTAATCTTGAAAAGACTTAAGCATTTTTGAAGGCCATGTTAAAAAACACTGAAATTGCTACCTATCGCCAGTATTCCTAGTAATCCGGCTTTTGCCCACTTTTCCATATACAGATTTTAGTCAAAGGAAAGAGTGACTGTTATTCATTGAGCTGTCTTCTGGAATTTCTTCTCAGTTCTACCGAACTGCCTCTTTTCCTGGGACACCACTGAGCTACCCAAGAGATACAAATTTGAGTACCAAGTAATTCACTCAAAATCACACAACTCTTTCTTATAGTAACTGAGGCAATAAGAGAATACAGACACTACTTGCTCCTCAGATTGGGCATTAATATCCAAACTATACAAAGAAGTTTAAAAAAATCAACAACAAATCAATAAATGGGTAAAAGAAATAAACAGACATGTCTCCAAAGAAATACAAATGACCGGCAAATATATGACAAATGTTCATTGTCTCTAGCAATTAGGGAAATGCACATGAAAACTACACTGAGATTTCATCTCACTCCAGCCAGAATGGCAATTATCCAGAATATAGCTAACAAAAACTGTTGGCAAGTATGTGGGAAATAGGTACTCTCACACATTGCCGAAGGCACTGCAAATTTGTGCAACGCTCTGGAAAGCAGTATGGAGATTTCTCAGGAAACTTGAAATGGAACCACCATATGACCCAACTATCCAATTTCTTTGTTTATACCCAAAGGATTTAAAGTCAGCATACAACAGTGATGCAGCCACATCAGTGTTTATAGCAGCACAATTCACAACAGCCAAATCTAGGGACAAATCTTGGTGCCCTTTAACAGATGAATGGATGAACAAAATGTTGAATACATACAGAATGGAGTATAATTCAGCCATGAAGAATCACATTGTGGCATTTGCCAGTAAATGGATAGAAGTGGAGACTATCATGCTAAGGGAAATAAGCCAGTCCCCAAAAGTCAAACTTGAATGTTTTCTCTGATATGCGGAAGCTAATCCAAAATAAGGGTGGGGGATTAAAAAAATAGAAGAAAGATCAGTGGAGTAGACAGAGGGGAATGAAGGAGAGGGAGGAGGGATGGGATGAGGAAAAGCAGTGGAACACCTAACATTCCTATGTAGAACCTGAATATACCAAAGTGAATCTCACCGTCATGTACATCTACAAGACACTACTCTTAAAAAGCTGTAAGTAAATGGCAGAAATAGGGATGGGAACATGGGCTGGGAGGAAGGAAGGGAAAGGGGAAGTACTGGGAACTGAATTGGAACAAATTATATTCCATGATTTTATAATTTTTCAAAATGAAACCTAATGTTATGTATACGTAAGAAGAACCAATAAATATTATAAAAAAAGAATACAGATTCCAGAAGAAAATAAAAATTCCATTTCCATGTTTCAAGTGTGCTTCCATAAGACAATCCCTGAGCTCGGTTGTCTAATTTAGAAAAGTGTTAACCTTCTTATGGAAGTATTCTTTATTTGGATTTCATGTTTTATTTTTTCTCTTACGAGTATTTATTCATAATAGTTTTGAACCCTACTATTGATTTACTCCATTTTGTTCCCTGGTGATCTCCCCTATTCCCTACCATCCTCCTTGCCCCTCTTTTCTCCTTCCTCTACTCTACTGGTCTTTCATTGTTGATTTATTTTGATTGGTCCTATATAGATATAAATAAAGGCAGATTTCTGTGTTATTTGTCCATGCATATAGCGTGGTTTTATCTTGTTCTTGTACTACAATGATCTTCCCTATATCAATTTTTCTGTGGTATTGAGGATTGAACCTAGAGTGCTCAACTGGTGAACCCCACCCCCAGCCCTTTTTAAATTGTTTTTTACATTTCAAGAAAGTGTCTCACTAAGTTGCTTAGACACTCACTAAGTTGTTGAGGCTGGTTTTCCACTTGTGCTCCTCCTGCCTCAGCCTCCCGAGTTGCTGGGACTACAGGCATGCGCCATCACCCAAGCCTGTTTCCGTATATCTTTATGATACCTGGTCCCACTCCCCTTTCCCCCTATTTTTCTCTAGCTTACTCTAATTAGAGAAAACATTTGACCCTTGATATTCTGAGTCTGGCTTATTACACTTAGTATGATGTCCTACATTTTCATCCATTTATTGTCAAATGCTATAACTTCATTCTTCTTTGTGACTGAGTAAACTGCATGCATTCATATATATCACGTTGTCTTGATCCATTCATCTACTGACAGACATCATCTGGACTGGTTCCGTTATTTGGCTATTGTGCTGTTATAAACACTGATATAGTTGAATCATTTGTAGCTGATTTTAGTTCTGTTGAATAAATACCGAGGTGTGTGATAGCTGGGTCATATTGTGGTTCCATCCCTAGTGTGTTGCGGAATCACCACACTGCTTTCCAGATGGTTGCACCAATTTGCAGTCCCACCGACAACACATGAATGTACTTTTCCCACATATCCCCACCTACATTTATTATTATTTGTGTTGTTGATGATTGAAATTCTGACTTGAGTAAGATGAAATCTCAACATAGTTTTTGTTTACATTTCCCTGATTGCTAGAGATGTTGAACTTTTTTTCCATATATTTGTTGGTCTTCTGAGGTTCTTCTTTTGGGACATGTCTGGTTGGTGCGTTTGTCCATTTCTTGATTGGGTTGTTTGTTTTTGGGTGTTAAATTTTCTGAGTTTTTATTTATTCTGGATATTGATTCCCCTCTCAGTGGAGTCGCTGACAAATATTTTTCTCGCATTCTGTCATCTCCCTTTGCATGCTCTGAATCATTTCCTGTGCTGTACAAAGGCTTTTTCATTTGATGTGTCATCCCACATACTGACTCTTGATTTTATTTCTTGTGAGTTAGGTGTCTTATTAAAGAAGTTGGTGCCGTCCGTCCCAATATGTTGGAGTGTTGACCTTATGTTTTCTTCTAGTAGTTGCAAATTTTCAGGACTAATTCCTTAGTCTTTGATCCACGTGGATTTGACTTTTGTGCAGGCTGAGAGACAGGAATCTTGGTGTGTTTATACATGATTTTACGCATGCTATTAATAGTTGTTTACACTTTTGATGCAATGGCTAAGAGGGCCAGACCAAAAGCATTCTAAGAAGACCAAATCCAACTCTTGAGGTAGTATACAGTTTATGACTAAAAGTACACATAGTTTATTGGATCTGCTGATGCAGAGATATTGAAAGTACTCTGTATGCCTATGTTGTAGAATATCACACCAAATATGTCACAAAGAGAAAATTTCATGCGCTTGGTTGTACACTATTACCCTCTTTCTTTTTCCAGGCACTCTTCAGGTGATATTTGAGATTCCCTTCTATTGTGTTTGCAGATTTTCTCACTGAGTTGCCAGCCATTCCTCACCTAACATGGAAGTTTTCCTACCCCAGTCCTGGCTCCCATGCAGGTTTCTGCTCTAGAAAACCTAACAAGTTGTGATTTTGTGCGTCTGCCTGCCTCCCCATTTCATGGGCAGTGGCTTGCCTCACGGCCTCAGTTCTCTGGTGGATCTAAGAAGAGCTGTTGTTCTTCAGTTTGATCTGATTTTTACTTGTTAGGCTGGAGTGACAATTTCTAAGTTCCTTACATGCTGGACTGAAAACCAAAAACTGAAAAACTAGATTTTCTGAGACCCTTTATTTCACATAACATGTGGTGGTGGCTACTCGTGCCATGTACTACGCTTGGCCCTAAGGGAGTGTATACTATTGGGAGAGATGGTTTCAGTCCTGAGTTCACAATCTAGGCAGGGAGACGCTAAGAAAATCCCCAATTTAAGGAGCTCCAAATGGACAATAGCAAGTGAAGATCACGACAAAATGTGTAGTCGTCACTGATTTAATGTGGTAAGCACAATTATAAGCACAGTAACAATTACGTACAAAAGGGTCAGTTAAGCTGCCTGGGGATATTCTTGGGACTGTAAAGGGGTCATATTTGCAAAACTTTCCCTTCCTTTGTTTTGGCATGAGACTCCTGAAAGTATGCTCTTGGGAGGCCTATGCTTCAAAATTATTACCATTGTAGCACATGGGATTGCACTGAATACGCTTCAGAAAAGAATACTATCATTTCCTTATTTATGCTGCACATTTTACTGCTTCAATTGATAATTGAAGCCCTTTATGTTTTTAAGGGCCTGGCCTAGAAATAAATCAACAGAAACTAACTTGGCAAATGGAGATGAGTAAATGCAGAGACGGTCCTGCCATCGAGGATCAGAAGCAAACATGTCATCCATTACGAATGCAGATATGAGGTCTCTGTTTTCCACAGTGTTGTACATAGAAATGAAGGTGTATCATTCCAGATACTTTCATACCAAAGTTCACATGCAATGAGCACGTATAAGGATTCTTTGTCCATTCATTTAGATACCATGCGCTCCAAAGCATGACTTGTGGACTATCAGATGTGGAAACAAATTGGATCAAAGCTATACTGGATAACACAGGGTATCATCCCTAAAGGAAAGGGGGACAGGAATGCACCACATCCCTGAATGCCCCTTTCTGTTCCCCAAAATCAAGTCAAGTTAAGGGAAAAATGAGAGCAAGCCTGGAACAGAGAGTCCAGATATATATTATCTTGAAGGACACTGTCTTTTTCTTATGGGCCCTGGTGAACTAGGGCAAGTTAGTGTTATCTGTGGAATGTTACTTTCGTTTTTTCAGCTCCCTCTTTCTTTCTTTCTTTCTTCCTTCCTTCCTTCCTTCCTTCCCTTCCTTCCTTCCTTCCTTCCTTCCTTCCTTCCTCCTCTCTTTCATTTTTGGTGATGGAGATCAACCCAGGGACACTTTACCACTGAGTTATACCCCCAATCTTATTTTATATTTGGGGACAGGGTCCTAGTAAGTTACTAAGGCTGGCCTAGAACTTGAGATCCTCCTGCCTTAGCCTAGTGAGTCACTGATCACAGGCAGGAAGCTACCTTTCTACATGTACACCCGCAGTTGCTCCGTGGGTCACACAGCCAAATCAGCAAGGTAATGCTGATGATGTCACTACTTCTGCAACCTAAGACATAAAACCCCTCTCTGAGTGGTGACAGGCATGAAGCTGAGGGAACAGTGGAAAAGATATGTGTCACTCCTCCAGCAGATAAAGCCCAGTGAGGGAGAGGAGGTGCTGCTTGACAAAGCATTGAGGGGCTGAGGTGCTATCTGTTCAGCCTGTTGCCACTGAATTCTTCTTGGAGGAGCCTCTGGTCTCTGGTAAGCTTTCCCCAATAATTCAACAGTCTCCCTTGCTATCTCCAGGCACTTTCTTGGGCCTGTCGCAACCTACCCTCTGCTGTGGCCCAACTAGGCTGCAGACAAGACGTACAGTACAAAAGCAATCCTCAACCTGGGGTGCCAGTCCTTCATTCAACAGTCATCTGAATATTTAAAAATATCTTCTTTAACAAATACGTAACACTTGTAAGAAAATCCTTTGCGTGAATATACCCGGACACCACATTTGGTGCTAATATCAGACCTGACATAATTTGTAGGGACTCTGGAGGAACCCTTTCATTCTAACCATCTGTTCTCTTCCATAACAATTGAAAGTTCAAGTGAGATATGTTAAAGTCATTTTGATTGTAAGTTCTGCATTTGCTGGTCCTGTTAGATAGAACACATATAGTTCAGGCAATACAGTGATAATCTGCTTGGCATCTGACTTCATCAGAAGTCATCTAACCCTGAACCAAGTCAAATTATTACCTTTGAATTGAAGTTTCATTGCTTTTAAGTAAATGAACACACTCGATCTCCCTCTCTCTCTCTCTCTCTCCTCTCCTCTCTTTCTCTCTCTCTCTCTCTCTCTCTCTCTCTCTGCTTGAGTTTATTTTTGGTATGGAAGCATGAATACCTGTCCTTAGATTCTGTCAAAGTTTTGTGGGGGGGTACCAGGAATTGAACTCAGGGACACTCGACCTCTGAGTCACATCCCCAGCCCTGTTTTGTATTTTATTTAGAGACAGGGTCTTGCTGAGTTGCTTAGCACCTCCCTTTTGCTGAGACTGACTTTGAACTCTCAATCCTCCTGCCTCAACCTCCCAAGCCGCTGGGATTACAGGCATGTGCTACCACGCCAACTGATCGTGTCAAAGTTTTAATTTCTCGGATTAGAAAAAAAAGTTTCATTTTCATTACTTTCCCCCAATTTGACCTCAAATCAGTGAATAATAAGATGGAGAAACACAGTGTCATAGCAGTTTCTGTTGTTGATCAGTAAAATGTATATGCAAATCTCTTTATATAAAGTAGTCAGAGTTAGGCCTAGGCAATCCATATACCCCATCCCTGCAGTCAGTCTTCATGAGCCACTGTCTAATAAAAATGTGGACACTGTATTATAATTGTTGGTAATCGTATGAAATGTGGCTGTTTTAAATTTCTGCCTGTGACATCAATTGATAGGATATGTGGTACAAAGGCCATAACTGCAGTCCTTACTTTTGTTCAACTTAACTCTATTTACACGTTTCCCAAATTGCTGGCCATGAATTATGGAAGCTTATGAATTTAAAGGAATCTGTAGATTTCTAACAAGGAGATTGCCCTGCATTAGTCTTCAAATGTATTTTTTTTTCTTTTCCAGTCCACATCTCTGATCAATTCCTTTAGAATACTTATACTGAAGAATAGTTTTCAGACTACACTCAGGAACTCTTTGAACATGGTTAAACTGTACTCAGAAATATCCTACATCACATTTATTAGTATGGAAACAAATAGTAAATTGCATGATCAACAAATGTAAAAAATAAGCAAAATAGAGCAATAAAATAAACCCCAACCTAAAGGAAACAGATTCTAATAAAAGACAGATGAGAATCATTAGAAAAACAAGAAATAATGCAGTGAATAAACAAATGGGGAACTGCTCTCTTTAGAAAAGTATGAGTAACTAGGGGATCCACTGGTGTATATGATCTTGAAGAACATTGACACAGCCTAAGTATACACCATATGCAACGTGAGCACGACACTAACATATGTTAACACATCATATCATATAAGCAAAAAAATTATTGAACTCTAATATTGTGAAAATCGGCTTAGTTTACTTCTTTTCCCCATTTCTTGACTGGGTTATTTGTTTTGTGGGTATTATTTGAGGGGTTTATATACTCTGTATATTAGTTCCCTGTCAGTGGAGTAGCTGGCAAAGAATTTTTTCCCACTCTGCGATCTCCCTCTTCATGCTCTGAATCATTTCCTTTGCTCTACAGAAGATTTTAATTGGATGCCATCCCACTTATTGATTCTTGGCTTCATTTTGAAGGCTCTACAGGTCTTGTTAAGGAAGTTGGTGCCTGTACCAACATGTTGGAGGGCTGACTCTTGGTTTTCTTGTAGCGGGTGCAGAGTTCCTGGTCTAATTTCTCTTCGAGTTGACTTTTGTGCAGGGCGAGAGATGATGGGACTCTAGTTTCTTTCTTCTACATATCCAAGTCCAGTTTTCCCAGAATGATCTGTTTAAAAGGCTACCTTTTCTTCAAGTTTTTGGCACTCTCGTCAAGTATCCTGTTGGAACTAATGACACGGTAACTAACTCAGGCTGACTCCTTACTTCCTGGTGGGTGAGCAAGATCAAGGCCTCAAAGGTGGTTTCAAAAGTTATTGACGATAAATTAGACCACCGTCAGGGATTGGTTAACAACAGTTCTGCCAACGTGATCAGCTCGTGCTTGCCCTGTAGTCCTATGGGACTCTCACCTGTGTGAATCCCCTCCCCCTTGCTGACCTTTAAGCTGATTGGTTCCCGCCTAGCCCCCACCCTACATAAAAGCTGTGTGACTTGCTCAATAAATGAGCTCCTGCTGTGACTGGTCTCCCTGGCACGTCTGATTGTCCTCCGCTGGGTGAGGGCTGGGTGCGGGCGGTCAGTGGCCCTACCTTTCCCGGTCTGGCCTTGTTGGGGAGTGCTCCCTTCCCTTGTCGCTGGTCGAGAAGAGCAAGGGGGCTAAAGACCACAACAGTATCGAATGACTGTAACGACGCTGGTTTGAACCTGTGTCCCTGGGTCTTCATGTTTGTGGGTGAAAGTGAAGGTGGGTGTGCCAGGAAACAAACTATTTTAAATACCCCAATAGGTACCTCATATCTCCACATCACAAATGATGCAGATGAAATTGTGAATTTTGTCAGAGTTGTTCCTCCAAAGCATTCATCATTTATAAACAAATAAAATCTATATACCAATATATTTGACTTTTCTAGAATTTGCTCCTGAACCCATGCCTCCCACCCTCCTTCCTCCCACCTCATTCGCTAGACTGAAAGATATGATACTTAGTCCCTACACATTTGGATGGTGCCAGTGATGATAATGGCTTTCAAACTATTGTGACCTTAATATTGATGACATAAACTGCAAGAGATTGAAGCATGGGAAGAGGTGGTACTCATAAGAAGAATACGTGTGAAAATGAGAACCCTGTTTACCCTACTTAAAATAAGCACATGAGGATAAACTATACCACAGAAACCCTTTTGCATTTGTGTACAACAGCAACATAAGAAAAGTAAAACGGGCCTTGCTGTTTACTTCACTCAAGCTTTCAACCTGTGACATTCCTGTTTCAGTCATTCTGCTTTCACAGTAGTATTTCACAGTCAAAATATTTAAACTGTGCCTACTATCATGTTTTTGTTGATTTGTTTCTCAGGTGTTAGTTGCTTGGTTGTATTTTTACTAAGAGTAAACATGATCTTTTATTCTACTTTAACCTGTTTGTCAACAGCTTTCTTGAATTAGATCCATCCCTAGCTCCACAGTCTTTGTTTCCATATATGACTAGAAAAGGGGTTGTGCTTAAAAAAGTATTGGTGGTATTCCTGGAAGTCCATCTTCAAAGTCTGTACAGAGGTTAATCAGATGTATTCCAAGGTCACTCTTGGGGTTTAGCTCATTTGATAAAAGGGGAACTGTACTAGCCTCTGTATGCCTTTAATGTCATCTAAATAAAGTTCTGCAAAATAATGTTCCTAAGTGTTATGCTTAAATTATCAGTCAGCAGCAATGACAGGTTGAAGTGAAGACAACCAAAACCAGGCATGCAGTCCTCATGCTGGAAATTGGACAGTTGCAATTTCCTCTGTAAAATTTTACAGATGTCTCTGAAGAAGTCTTTCATGCCATGTCTTAACTTTATTCCCAGGCATTCGATTCTATTGAAAGGAGTATCTTTATAAAAAAGCGTGTATCTCATTAAAAGGAAGAGAGTGTTATACTACTAGTATAGTGATTTCCTATGCAGGAAATTTTCTTATTGTGTTCATTAATTCCAAAAGTTTGTTTCTAGATCACTCTGTTGGACAGAAACACTCGGTTCATTGTTAAATGGGTGTGCTAGTGGCCATCCCTGTCGTGTTCTTGACCGTTAAATGGACAATTTTCCGTGTTTCACCATATTTATTCTCCTCATCATTTAGGTAGACTTTAACAAAATAAGAAGGATTCATTCTATTCTCATTTTGCTAAGAATACTTACCTTCAACATACAGTGAGTTTCCTCAAACAAATGCACCACCACTGTAGTAGGATTTTCTTTCATTAGTCGGTTAGTGGTGTGAGTTATATAACGTTCTACATTCGTCCTTCTTAAAGTCTCTGGAAAAACACTATTTGGTCATGAGGTACTATCTTTTCTAAGGAACCTTCATATTTCGCTCAGGAATTTTTATGTCTACCCTCATGAGTGAGATTATCCTACAATTTCATTCCATACACTCTTATTCTTGGGTTATGAGATCAAAACTATGCAAGCTTAATTTCAAAATGTAATGTAAAACCGCTTTCTCTTTTCTCTAAAACTGAGGTCTCTGTATAGCTCTGGTGATGTAAGCTGTGTTTTCCCATGAGCATATGTTCCTGGAAGGTTTCACATTCACGTTTAAAGGGCTGAAGGGCACAGCCAGAAGGGGCAGCTCCAGGTTTCATCCCTTCCAACTTTGTAAGCTTTGTCTTTCCTGCAAGATGCCTCAAATGATGGTGTCGTACAAAAAGCTACGTGCTCCTATGTCCGTGCTGATATGAATCCTCTGTACACAGAAAGTTAAAATTGATCACTCTATTTGCCTAGGTAATGTGATGTGTGCTATGTGACTTTGAGTGGGTTGACCAACACTAGAACTGTGTATGGTTGTGACGATAAATCCATTTTTGGTTTTGATAATAATGGGAATTATTGTAAAATGTCACATACACTGGGTGTTAGTCACTCCTCAGGGTAATTCCCATATATGCACATCCTCACTGAATCTTCCTCAAGAAGGTGAATCAGAGTGTTCACAAAATTGACAATGTCTGATTCCAGTAAAAAGCAGATTCAGGGATTCTATTTCTATGTCCAAAGCCCTTGCTCATTCTCAAAGTTAGAGTTCAGAAACTATCAGATATAAAGAAAGAGTGGTATACATTTCATGATGACTATAGTGGTAATCTGTTTGCTGTTTTTTTTTTTTTTTTTTTTTTGTGTGTGTGTGTACACCTGTGCTTTTAAACTAGAAGCATTTGCTCTTATCTTAATGTGAGAGTTTTCTAAACTGTGGCTCAGAAACTGTGAGGCATGTCCCAGATTTTAAAAAAGATTGATAGAGAAATAAACATTTTAGAAAGCAATCCCATGTTTTGTTGTTCTGCACAAAGACATAACTCCTGTATCAAAGTCATTTGGAACAGTCTGTGAGGTGACAGAAGAATAACGGTGTCCCAAACCCCACAGGAAATGACATGACCACCCCTGGAAACACTGGCCTCCTGTTTTCACAGTTATTCAGAGGTGGGAGGGGCTTCAACAAGTCTGTTTCATCTACAAATTCTTCCTTGGGCCTGCAAATCACTCAAAAGTCCCTCCAGCTGCCTGACTCTATCCTCAGGTCACATCTCTGGATGCCGGTCACATCCTCAGATGCTTAAAAATAGTTCCACAGTTAACAGCACTACTCACAAGCCACTCGGTGTAGGGAAGGGCAGGGATTATAAACGGCAATTACTTCTCCCTCTTACAGGAGTTTGAAGATAACTTCTTGATACGGAGGACCACAAATCTATGGTAGACATAAAAACTGAGATGAATTGTAGGCTATCTCAATTTTCCCCTAACTGAAGTCCCACAAGGTCCTCACAAAAGTGGACAGATGGTGCCCTCCCATGAGAAGAGCAAGGTGCCCACCCCTGAGGAGAACCACCTGCTGGCAAGAATTAATAGAGAGTGATTCCTGTTATGATAACAACACTGTCGGCATTAACCCCACTTCGTCTGTACCAGACACTGACCGGCCACTCTTCCTGAATCCTGATTTCCTCACGACAACACAGGACACCGAGGCCCTGCTTCCTTCTGTGTGCTCATCAGTCCTGAGCACAGTCCTTTGCCGAGGCCTTCCTGATCATCCTCTGTCCTCCTCCTCCTTGTTAGTAGGCCCAGAGTCTGAATCCCCCAGTGGCCTCTGCTCTCTCTGTCCTCAGCCCTCAGCCAGCTATCAAGTGCCCACATCATACACCTCCACTTCCCTTTCTCGGTAGCCATGATCTCCACCTGAGCTTCCTGATAAGTCAAAGTGACTGTTCATGCATGGAGCCCTGACAGAAGCCAGTGACTCCAAGGTGACTGTGCTTCCATGCTGAGGTCTTGGTGTCACCAGGCAAAGCTCAGCCAGACTGTCCACATTACAGTGATACATTTCGTTTCCAGCAGGGGGCGACGCATCTCCCAGCGGGGAAGGACTCACAGAAGACAGAGGAGGGAGAGTCTTAGCCATGCCCTCCTGGTATGGTGACAAGCTTCTGGGAGCACGAGCCCAGGTCTGGGTGTCACTTGAAATATCTGTCTCTGCATGTGCACAACAGCGTCTGTCCCTTCCTCTGAGTCAGTGCCTGCCGTCAGGGTAGTTCATAGATGACCTCCTCCTATTCTTCTATGTTTCTTCTTATTAGGAGCTCGTGTCCATAGTTAACAAGGAGTTCTCAAAATTTAAAATCATTTTCTTCTCATGTAGAACTCCCTATTATAGGATTTTTCCAGATCAGCAACGTGGTATTTGCAAACTGGACCACAGGCAGGTCAGGCTTTGCCTGGCCAGTCCCAAGGACATGGGCCTGGACTGTGAAGGCATTCAGGAAAGTCCCAACAGATCTTACTAAAAGGGGTTCAGGAAAAGGCCACCAAACCCTCAGCCTCAAGCTGGCCAGCAGCCAACTCTGCTTCCACACAGTCTGCTCCCAGGGCCTAAATGGCAGGTTAAGGAACCCTAGGTGGAACGAGTAGATGCTCCAGGACTTGTGGACTAGGGGAGACAAGGCCAGACAGGTGTCTCACCGGAGGCGGCAGTCACAAGTCTCTGTGTGCTGGAGCAGTTATACACCTGAGGGTTGAGCGGCGGCCCACCCACCACCTGCCCACTGACTGGCTGTGCAACTGCAGACCCAGCTCATGTCCCCTAGGGCCTCAGTCTCCTCACCTGCACAATGGGCATAATTCCACTCCAAGCACACAAGGGATGCTCATGAGTTGAGGGAAGCCAAAGGCAGGGGCTGCCCTCCTGAAAGTGCTCAGTGTGTCCAGACAGGTCAGCTGCAAGGCTATGACCAGAACCATGGGCCAGAGACCAGGTGAGGATGACTCGCAGTGCTTCCTGGCAGGCAGCTCCCTCTCTCACTGGCTCCTCTCTGTTTGTTCTCATCTGTGCTCATGGGGAGCCCCGAGATGAGCTCAGAGAGCTCGCTGCCCCCTTGTTTACTCTGGCCCTCATGCCAAACTTAGAGCCATCTTCACAACCGCCAATAGGGGTACTGTATCCAGCAGTGGCTCACACAGTCTGAGATGCTTCTTGATGTTATCTTACTGTATACTGGCGTCAATTGTTTATTCAGTCATTCTCATTTTGGATGGATAGGTGGTGTTCGAGTTACTTTTTCTTTGCTCTTCAATCAACTTTGATGTTATTTCAATGCCTGGACCTTTCTTTTTTTAATAATTTATTTACTTTGATTGATTGTACACAAATGGGATAAAACTTATTTTTCTGGTTGTACATGAAGTAGAGTTTCTTTTCAATTTTAAGGTTTGCCTGGTACATCTTTCACTAACCATTTATACCATACCTATATTGTAAGTGAAAAGGGGTTCTTTTTCAGACCAAACAGTTGGCCTTTTTTTCTTTAAATGTATTCTACAACCGTTCACTTGTCGTTGATGGATATATCTCATTTATATCTAATAGAATTAAGGACGTGTTTGAATTTAGGTTGAACATTTCCTCTTTGTTTTTGGTTTGTTTCATCTGGTTTTTATTTCTCTTTCCAATTCACTGACTTCTTTTGGATTCTTTGACCACTTTTAGTATTATTTTTACAGTTATTTTATTTTTGACTGCACATCTTATAAACTTTTAATAGTGATTCAAGTTGGAATCCACATGTACATAATGAACTCTACATAGACTACTTGGAATCAATACATTATCGCTTCACATAGAATATAGAAACCTTACCCTATATATATGCTTGTCTTGTCTCCCCTTTGTGCTATTTTGTATCAATAAAATAACTGATGTTTTGTAACACATCTACCATATCTGTTGCTCTTCCTTCCTTCCTGATGTTCCAAGGTCCTTCTGAAGTCATTTCTGTTCTACCCAAAAAACCTTTGAAAAAGTTTTGATTCCAAAGGCCAAACATTCTCTTTGTTTTCCTTGATCGGTGAATATTGCTATTGTACCTTGATGATTGAAGATTGCTTTTGGCGGATGAAGGATTCTTATTTGGCAATCCTTTTGTTTCAGAACCAAAAGCCCTGGGGGACATGTCCTCCTGATCTCTGTGGTCTCTGATAAGAGATGCCCAGTCGTTTGAATCGTTGTTCCCCTAGAGGTAAGGCTTCATTTTTCTCTGGATTCTGTGAATATTTGTGTCATCGTCTTTAGTTCTCCGGAGTGCGACTGGGACATACGTAGTTAGCTGCCTTTTACTTTGTGTCTATCCTGCTGGGGATTATTGAGCTTCTGGAATCTGCAGGACTGCGTGTTTGCCAAATTTTGGAAGCCTCCAGGTATCATCAGTTCAATGTTATTTTTGTGGTTCTTTATATTTTGAGTAATTCTGAGTGGCATGCTGGATAACTTCTGTTAAATTATGCTTGCTCTTAATTTAGATGAGGCATAGATGATATGTAAATCATTGCTCTTATGTGAGACACTCTTGGTCTGGTGTAAAT
This sequence comes from Sciurus carolinensis, assembly GCF_902686445.1. Classification (NCBI taxonomy): domain Eukaryota; kingdom Metazoa; phylum Chordata; class Mammalia; order Rodentia; family Sciuridae; genus Sciurus; species Sciurus carolinensis. The sequence continues at coordinate 45,405,886 of NC_062232.1, forward strand.
CCTAGAGTATGTTGCAATTTCTTTTTCAGCAGCCAGGCTGCCTCTCTCTCCAGGTACCTCCTTGGGTACGCCCCTCTCCTCATAGTGAGTAGGGACAAGGGAAGGATTCCTTCACAGGGAGGGCTAAGTTCAATCCGGACAATTCTTGGGAGTGCTGTCTGAGTCCTGGAGGCAGCCAGAACTACAGACAGAAACCAATCCCAACCTCCTCAGTGGAGACCAAGGGAGGGGAGAAAGGTGAGGCAGTAAAAGGGTTCCAGTGACTTCAAAGGCTCATGGGTTCTTCTGCGTCGCTGAGATTCGCTCTGTGACAAGCGGTCACGCAAACTGATTTCAAGTCCACCACATTTTGTCTGTGTTACAACTGCTCAACTCTGCCATTGTAGTGAGAAAAGAGGCATAGATGATATGTAAATCATTGAGTGTGGCCATATATTGCAATAACCATGTGTGTCGTGGGGAAGGAAAGGAACCTAGTGAGTGGAGTGTGCTGAAAGGAGTGGCGATACATTTTAATCCTCTCGTTGTAATTTCCCAAATGCCAGCATGATGAGGATCCCGTAGTGAGTGAACCTCATCAGAAAAGCCCTCTGTCATTGGCATGAGCCCTAAGGTGATTCTGCTGACTTCTTCTCCATGACAGAAACAGAGTAGTATTGGGAGAGACTGAAGAGCATGCATGTTTATTACTGCTCTGACTCTTATTTTGGAGAGAGTTATAAAACTTTAAAAATCCAAGTTATCATTCAGCCACGCAAGCATTCAAATGTAGCTGTCCTCTTAGGTACTGCCCTCATTCACAGATGTCTTCCCACTTTAAGAAATAGGGCTAGACCCGCAAGATTTAAAAGGTAACAAATGGCCCCTGTGTTGCCTGGACCTCACATGTGGAACCTGCTGCGGTGAGAGCCTTAGCGCTTAAGGCTTTACAAGTAGGACTGATATTACTGTTTTCCAGGAAAGTGTGTAGCCAGTTATGGAAACACTAGAGATTGATTAATACAGGACTCAATGTTGTTTCATCGTGGTGATGTAGCTGAGGGAAAAATGTGTGTCTATTCTGCTATATTTCATCCTGGGGATAAACTTAACACCACTTTGGAAAACTCGATGAAGAAAATGGTACAGGCGCTGATAAGATTCTGAGAGTTATTTAAGAAGACTACAGGAAATGGGAGTTTACATTTGTCTCGGATGTTTTGGCCCAGAGCAGAAAGGTGCCCATTCTGCTCGGGTTAATGTGTAAGAAAAATACAACACAAACAGCATCCAGACAATAATTTTTGGTTTGACCAAATGATCCTCAAGTTTATCTGTCCTTCAGATAAATGCCTAAAGACAATGCCCCAGGAAACCAAAAGCAATGAGACAGGACACACATTACTTGGCATTTTAAGTATAATTACGCAAAAGCGACTGAAGTAAGATGGTCACAGCAAGGATAGACATCTCAATGGGCGATAACAAAAGGAGACAATTACATCAAAGAAGGAACTGAATGTAAGAAAATAAAAGAGAGAGAGGGACTCGGCAACATAGTGAATCCCAGGTAGATCTCAGAATTTAATACACGGTACTGCAACCGAAGATGTACTACCACAGGTGACAGATGGAAAGGTGTTTATTTTACGGGAGTGGGCAAAATCACGGCAAGCATGACTGAAAACCCAGATGGAAGGATGGAAATGATGGACGACGACAGCGTCTCTAAAAATGCATATTAAAATCCTTACAATGTATTTCTGTCCCAGTGAGACGGATGGTTCCCAGAGAGGAGCCCGGGCCAGCTCTCCAAAGATCCTAGAAATGGGAGAAGGGTCGGTTGGGGTAAAGGTGCGTGCAAGCCCATTTCTCATCTCAAGGAGAGCCTGTAGTGAGGATTCTGCACAGACAGGAAAACATCAGCCTCCTACTGAGTGGGTGTGCATGACAACGGCTGGCTTCGCGCGATCCTGGCTCTCCGCACGCGACCCTGGCTCTCTGCACACGACCCCGGCTCGCTGCGCACGACACCAGCTCGCTGCGCACGAGCCCTCCGTCTGCACACGAGCCCTCTGTCTGCACACGACCCTGGCTGGCAACACAATTCTGTTGCTGGGCAAGCGCAGTGCGTTCTGCCTCCTGCGAGCACAGCTATCAGGGGAAGTCGTGACTTGCTTCTATCTTCTACATTCTTTCTTCTTGCCTGAAAATCAGGGGGTAGGTCCTTCGACTAGCCCTCCCACCAGTTTGTTAGTGGGTGTGGGGACTAGCCAGGGCTGCAGGTGGTGGGGTCTCTGGCCCCAGAGCTTGAGGGGCTTCGAGGTCGTCGACGTGTGGCTCATAGGAGCCGCCGCCGCCGCCATGGGCCTTCGCCCTAGCAACGGGGCCTGGAAGAGAGCGAGCCGGAGTGTGACAGGGGGCCGGACACCAGGTTAAGAGGGGGTGGGGTTACGGTTACCGTCAAGGCGTTCCTGAGACCAGGAGGCACCCGGCTTGGCCCACAGGGGCCAGATTCCCGAGTCCTTGGTGGGGACCCGGGCAGGAGCCTAGGCGGGTGGGGAACAAAGGGCCTGGAAACCAGAACACTGCGGGGGCCTGAGTCCCCGACATCAGTAGGGAGCGCCCACGGCTATGTGAACCAACTTCCCACGTCTGCCAGGGACGGGAGCAGAAAAGCCGTGGAAGGTCCAGGAGAGAACGAGGGAGGCTGTCCCACCCTACGGACTTTGTTCCCTGAGCCAGATGGGCCTAGTTAACGGGAAAGTGATAAAAAGCACCTAGCGGCTCAGGTTTTACTTCTCGGGTGGTATTTTCCTCAGTGTCCCCCATGGGAAACCTAGCAGCCAAACCAGTCCTCATTAGCGGAGTCAGAGGTCTTTCGCCGTGTGCCTTGAGGCTATTTCTGTGCCTGTTTGACCGGGATGAAAACATATCGGTACGTGCTTTGATCGGAAAGCATGCATACTGATAATGGCTCTTTGAAATATTTTGAGAATCTCTGCAACATTTAAAGAATTGACAAGTCACCCTTTCCCCAAAGAAGCGGTCAAATATAGCTGTCCTGTAAGTGCGCTTTCCTAATCACAATATTCTACTTTCAGTTTGAAATATGAATGCAGGAATGAGAACAAGATCTAGATCTAGAGGACGAAGAGATCATCAAACGGCCCAGGCGGTCGGGCCTGTAACTGTGAGTGCCTTCACACGTGCCAGAGCTTACTAGCAGGAATTTACTTCTTTTCAAATGGGGAACTGGTAAAGATACACCCTTCACCTGTGCTAGTGGCTGACAGTTGAGTCTCATGAAGGAAACATTAATCCTGGAGGATTGCGTTCTGGCGTTGCTGTGTATATTCATCCGTTCCCCAGTTCCCCAGAAATGTGACCCAAGAGTTACCTCGTGTGCTTTTTTAACAAGTTTGCACTCATCTGAGTACAGATCAGAATAGCTTCCTAGCCTGTCTGTGGGAAGTGGGACGTTGCTAAGAATAAATAGGACAAGGCTGGATAAATGTTTGGGGCTTATTTGTGATTAGATAGATCCGTGTGCTGCTTGTATACGTGCAACCTATATGTTATACAGACCTACATGTAGCACATACATGACATGCATACAGGTGTGTCCTCAATATTATTGGTGTGTATTAATAACAGAAGTTTTTTGCATGTGCACACGCCTAGGTCCAGC